>NW_022630596.1:0-99901 GCF_010909765.2 Amblyraja radiata | reverse complement strand
TGCATCCGATGTTCCAGGTGTCAACTTCTCTACATCGGCGAGACCAAGCGAAGGCTCGGCGATCGTTTCGCTGAACACCTCCGCTCAGTCCATCTTAACGTACCTGATATCCCGCCGGCCCAGCACTTCAACACCCCCCTCCCATTCCCAATCTGACTTTTCTGTCCTGAGTCTCCTCCGTTGTCAGGATGAGGCCCAGCGCAAGTTGGAGGATCAACGATATTTATCAATTTGTCGATATGGTCATTTGCAAAATCCAATTCCGATTATTCTGGTCATTTTAAGTATTTTCACCAAATCTTTGGATAGAATATTGGCCCAAGGGCAGATAAGGGTGGAACCATAATGTTGGAAGGTGAGGGGCAGAGTAGCAGCGACTGTGAAAGATAACATCTGAGCCTCGGCCGGAGTCCACAGAGGAAGCAGGGTTAAAGCGCAGTTGCCGATGCAATGATACGTACCGGTCGCCCAGCCACTGGAATGGAGCCAAGAAATGGGACAAAAAACCCCAAGGGGAACATAGACGGGCCAGAAGCCAACAGCAAGATTACTGAATTTCAAATATATTGTGGTCTATCTTTGGTGTAAAGTAGTGTGTGCGGGGGGTTCATTTTTTCCGATTCCTCTATACTGTTTCGTGTAGCTATTTTTTTCCCGCTGCAGTCATATTCAGGCACTCCTAACATCTTATCAACTGCTCCCACAAGTGGAATTTCTTGCGAGATACAAATAGTAATGGGACTTTGATCTCGCGTTTGGTGTTACTAAAGAGAGCTAGACGGGACTCTTATTATAGCGGAGTCAGGGGATATGGGGAGAAGGCTGGAACGGAGTACTGATTGGGGATGATCAGCCATGATCACATTTAATGGCGGTGCTGGCTCGAAGGGCCGAATGGCCCTCCTGCACCTATTGTCTACTAGACTAAGTGGGACCGTTGGGTCCCATTTTCACAGGGAGGGCTGGTCCCCAACGCCTATCCCACCTCCCACCAATTCCTTATATTGGTGGCCGGTGGGGGGGAGGAGGTACAATGACCTCCTTATGACCTTATAACATATTGAAGTAACTCTGTGGGTCAGGCAAAATCTATGGAGAACATGAAAATTTCTGGAGATCCATCTTCTCCGGAGATGCTGCCTGACCCGCTGAGTTACTCCAGCACTTTATGGATTGTTGGCAAACAAGCACCTGCGGTTTCTCGTGTCTATATACCTTCCTTTTGGTTTTATTTCAGAATCGATTCACAAACAACGACGCCGTCTGATGGACACAAAATGCAGGAGTAACTCAGCGGAACATTCAGCATCTCTGGATGGAAGGAAAGCGCGACGTATCTCGTCAGAACCCTTCTTCAGACTGGGAGTCAAGGAAGAGGGGGACATAAACGTTTGGAAGGCTAAGGTGTGAAAACAAGAGATCAAATGGGACCCAAGTAGACGGCGTCTCCACATTCAATCGTGTCGTCACGTTTTCTGATCTCATGCTCTTTATTCTTTGCTTCTATTTGTTCTATTTGGTGCATGAGACAATCAAATACTCTCATCCAGGGCGCCGCGGCCCTCCACCTCGCCAACCACCACGTTGTGAATCTGTGACATTCTCTGCCACAGAATTCTCAGGAGGCTTTCAAGAGAGAGTTAGACAATAAACAATGGACAATAGACAATCTATACATTTACTCAAAGTCTCATCCTGACCACTTCCTGCCTACGTTGTAAATACATTTAAGAAAAAAACGGTACCCTATATCGCGATGATTTTTTCGCCATGTACTCACCGCCCCTCTCCTCCAATCGCCCCAGGTTTTTTCAGATCGTAAAATAATAAAAACGTTATGAATGTTAAAAAAAATCGTGAGATCAGCAGATTGGCTTACATAGAAACATAGAAAATAGGTGCAGGAGTATGCATTCGGCCCTTCGAGCCTGCCACCGCCATTCAGTGTGGTCATGGCTGATCATCCAACTCAGTATCCTGTACCTGCCTTCTCTCCATACCCCCTGATCCCTTTAGGCCACAAGGGCCACATCTAACTCCCTCTTAAATATAGCCAATGAATTTGCCTCAACTACCTTCTGTGCCAGAGAATTCCAGAGATTCACCACTCTCTGTGTGAAAAATGTTTTCCTCATCTCGGTCCTAAAATATTTCCCCCTTATCCTTAAACTGGGGACCCCATTGTTCTGGACTTCCGCAACATCGGAAACAATCTTCCTGCATCTAGCCTGTCAACCCCTTAAGAATTTTGTACGTTTTCTATAAGATCCCCCCTCAATCTTCTAAATTCTAGCGAGTACAAACCGAGTCTATCCATTCTTTCTTCAAATGAAAGTCCGACCATCCCAGGAATCATTCTGGTGAACCTTCTCTGTACTCCCTCTATGGCAAGAATGTATTTCCTCAGATTAGGAGACCAAAACTGTACGCAATACTCCAGGTGTGGTCTCACCAAGACCCTGTACAACTGCAGTAGAACCACCCTGTTCCTATTCACACGGGAGGGCTGGTCCCCCAAACGAATTATCCCACCTCCCACCTAATTGCTTATATTGGTGGCCAGTGGGGGGGGGGGGGGGTTCTGGAGCGCTTGTATGGCTTGTTGTGGCCGAAGGACTGGTTTCCAGAGGCTAGTATGGACAATGTGAACGGATTGGATTCTTGGGCTGGCAGCTGAGTCACTCGGGTCTGGTGGCCGGTAGCTCAGTCACTCAGGCCTGGTGGGCTGGCAGATCAATCACTCAGGTCTGGTGGAACTGCAGCTCAGTCACTCAGGCCTGGTAGGCTGGCAGCCGACTCACACGGCTGATGGACTGGCAGCCGACTCACGGCTGGTGGGCTGGCTGTTGACTCACGGCTTGTGGGCTGCAGTTGACTCACCACGGCTTGGTGGGCTAGCAGTTGACTCACTCACGGCTGGTGGGCTCACATACAAACACAACACCCTCCAGCCCACACACCCTCCATCACACACACACACGCTCCATCCCACACAAACACAGACAGCACGCACTCCATCTCACACACCACACACACCCTCCATATCCACACCACACCCTCCATCTCACACACCCACCGCCCTCCATCTCACATCACACCACCATCTCCACACCCCATCTCTTCTCACACACACACTCACACCAGCCATCACACACTCTCACACACTTACACACCCACACACAACATATATATGACAGTAAAAACTCTCTTGAATCTATTCATGCGGTGAGCGTGGCCTCTCCCCTGTGCAGGACTTCCGGAATGAGCGCGACATTCAGTTCAAGCAGCACAGTGCAGCGCATCCCTTCAATTCAGTTCAAGCAGCATAGTGCATGCCAACCCTTCAATTCAGTTCAAGCAGCACAGTGCAGACCAACCATGCACTTCATGCAGACTCACAGTTGAATTCACTCACAGCGTAGACTCACAGTTCTGGACTCAACTCTAACTCAGGCTTCTGGGGTGACTGACTCACGTCCGGCCTCCGGGACTTTATTCTTCTGCCCACCCCCGGAAGGGGCGTTACCTTCATCACGGAGACTGACAGGCGAGAAGACCAATCTGCTGATCTCACGATTTTCTAAACATTCATAATTTTTTTTTTATTTTACTGATCGGAAAAAAACTTGGGGCGGTTGGAGGAGAGGGGGGGCGGTGAGTAACATGGCGAAAAAATCATCGCGATATAGGGTAGCGTTTTTTCTTAAATGTATTTACAACGTAGGCAGGAAGTGGTCAGGATGAGACTTTGAGTAAATGTCTAGATTGTCTATTGTCCATTGTTTATTGTCTAACTCTCTCTTGAAAGCCTCCTGAGAATTCTGTGGCAGAGAATGTCACAGATTCACAACGTGGTGGCTGGCGATGTGGAGGGCCGCGGCGCCCTGGATGAGAGTAATTTATTGTCTCATGCACCAAATAGAACAAATAGAAGCAAAGAATAAAGAGCATGAGATCAGTAAACTTGACGACACGATTGAATGTGGAGACGCCGTCTACTTGTGTCCCCTTTGATCTCTCGTTTTCACACCTTAGCCTTCCAAACGTTTATGTCCCCCTCTTCATTGACTCCCATTCTGAAGAAGGGTTCTGAGGAGATGCGTCGCGCTTTCCTTCCATCCAGAGATGTTGCCTGTTCCGCTGAGTTACTCCTGCATTTTGTGTCCATCAGACGGCGTCGTTGTTTGTGAATCGATACTAAAAGAAAACAAAAGGAAGGTATATAGACACGAGAAACCGCAGGTGCTTGTTTACCAACAGTCCACAAAGTGCTGGAGTGACTCAGCGGGTCAGGCAGCATCTCTGGGGAAGATGGTTGTCCAGAAATGTCCATGTTATCCATAGATTTTGTCTGACCGACTGAGTTACTTCAGTATGTTATAAGGGCAGAATTGATAGATGCAGAATTAGGACATTCGGCCCATCAAGTCTACTTCGCCAATCAATCATGGCTGATCTACCTCTCTCTCCCCTAACCCCATTCTCCTTCCCTACTCGCCATAACTTCTGACACCGGTACTAATCAAGAATCTATCTATCTCCGCCCTGGCACGTTGTCATCTTCTGGCACGTTGCTGTTGTCACCCACTGTGAAGACTGATGCACAAAATGTTCTTCAATTCCTCTGCCATTTCTTTATTCCCATTCTCACTTCTCCTGTGTCTTATTTGTGTCTCATGAAGGAAAACGGTGCCTATTGACAAATAACAAACTATTTACAGGAAAGGAAGCTCATTTTTATTATTATCGGAGATGGCTTTGTTTGCTGTAATCGTAAATATTCCTGAATAAGAAAACGATATTTATCATGTGTAAGAAAGAACTGCAGATGCTGGTAAAATCGAAAGTAGGCAGAAAATGCTGGAGTAACTCAGCGGGTGAGGCAGCATCTATGGAGAGAAGGAATGGGCGACGTTTCAGGTCGAGACCCTTCTTCAGACTGATGTCAGGACAGGGGGAAGGAGGGACAAAGATAGAATGTAGACAGAGACAGTAAGACTAGTGGGAGAACTGGGAAGGGGAAGAGGAAAGAGGGAGACTACAAGGGCTATCTGAAGTTAGAGAAGTCACTGTTCATATATGATATCCTGGAGGCCCAACTCCCCCTCCCATACCCAATCTGACCTTTTTATCCTGAGCATCCTTCAAAGTCAGGGTGAGGCCCAGCGCAAATTGGAAGAACAGCGATATTTATCAATGTGTCAATATAGTCATTTGCAAAATCCGATTCTTCTGGAAAATGATACATGGTTTTCAAATTTTTTTACAAATAAAAAACTGAAAATTGTGGCGTGCAAAAGTATTCAGCCCCCCTGAGTCAATACTTTGTAGAACCACTTTTCGCTGCAATTACAGCTGCAAGTCTTTTGGGGTATGTCTCTACCAGCTTTGCACATCTAGAGACTGAATTGTTTGCCCATTCATTTTTGCAAAATAGCTCAAGCTCAGTCAGATTGGATGGAGAGCGACTGTGAACAGCAATTTTCAAGTCTTGCCAAAGATTCTCAATTGGATTTAGGTCTGGACTTTGACTGGGCCATTCTAACACATGAATATGCTTTGATCTAAACCATTCCATTGTAGCTCTGGCTGCATGTTTAGGGTCGTTGTACTGCTGTTGTCTGTCTGTCTGTCTATCTGTATGTCTGTCTGTCTGTCTGTCTGTCTGTCTGTCTGTCTGTCTGTCTGTCTGTCTGTCTGTCTGTCTGTCTGTCTGTCTGTCTGTCTGTCTCTCTTTCTCTCTTTCTCTCTCTTTCTCTCTCTCTCTCTCTCTCTCTCTCTCTCTCTCTCTCTCTCTCTCTCTCTCTCTCTCTCTCTCTCTCTCTCTCTCTCTCTCTCTCTCTCTCTCTCTCTCTCTCTCTCTCTCTCTCTCTGCCTGTCTCTGTCTGTCTCTGTCTGTCTGTTTGTCTTTCTGTCTCTCTCACAAAATCACACTCTAGAACATACAGAGAGATATTGAGGCATAGATCTCGATGCAGTCTAGTATAGATCTCCAATGTGACGTTATCTCTTTAAAACGTTATGGCCACTGGTATATATATTTAAAAAATCAGGATAAAATCACGCAGATCATAACAATCTGAATTAAATAACAAACTGAAGGTGTTTCGCAGTTCAGGCACCATTTCGACAGTCACAGTGCTCCTTGGAATATAGACAACTTTTCAGCTTGCTGGCCGTTCATCACAACTCATGTTATCGACCTAAAATATTGATCCGCTTCATCGGGCCATTAACAATTACCGATCTCTGATTATTCCCACAAGCAACCGTATTTATTTCCCCAGACAGAGTCAGTAGGTTCTACAACAGGTTGTCGGGCTCTTTGGCCCATCTCGTCCATACAAACCAAGTTGCCTTGCGGGCGCACACTTGCGTCTGGCCCGAATATATCCATATCTTTCCTATCTACGTGCCTGTCAAAGTATCTCATCAATCTGGTATTATAACTTAGTTCTGCAGTTCGCATGCACCAAACCTTACGTGGAAAAAGTGGTCCCTCTGGTCCCATTTAAATTTCTGCCCTCGCACCTCAAATCTGTGCCTTCTAGTTTTAGACGTCCATAAAAATGTTGTCCATCCGATATAGTATGGTGCAATTCAGGGATATGTGCTTGTTGTCCGCCCGCTTGAGCCTGAGGCCGAGCGGTTTCTCCCCCGGTCCCGCGGCTGCGCTCCCCCCCCGACCCCCGGGGACTCTCTGATTCTCTGCTTCTCGCCCCCAGTATCCGTCACCAGCTCATAACCATTCAATCTTTTGTTTCTGAAGAGTGTTTTTAGTTTGAATAGAGTCTTACATTTTTTCAGCTCATCATGGCAGTTATTCCAGAGACTAACCCCCTTTGCTGTAACACAATGGAGTTTTGCATTAGTTCTAATTGCCGGCTTTTCGAATATATAGGTTCCTCTCAGGTTGTGTTTGCTTTCTCTCCGTTGGAACAACCCCTGGATATTACAAGGCAATTGCTGATTAGCTGCTTTGAACATAATTTGGATAGTTTTATAATCTGTCAGATCTTGAAATGTTAATGTTTTTAGTCTGATAAATAATGGTTTTGTTGATTGCCTGTAGGTGGTTTTATGTATAATTCGTATTGCTCTTTTTTGGAGGATGAAGTTTAGATGTGTGTTTGTTTTGTATGTGTTCCCCCATACCTCCACACAGTAGATCATGTATGGGAGTATGAGGGAGCAGTACACCGTTCTTAAACATGTTCTCCAGAGATGTTGCCAAACCCATTGAGCTATTTTAGTATTTTGTGTCTTATAAAGGAAGACGTTGTCTGTTGACAAATAAAGATAATTTTACAGTGAAAGGAAGCCCTTTATCGGAGAAGGTTTTTTATTGTGTGTAATTGTAAATATTACTGAACAAGATAACGGAACTTGTCCATTTGTCGATATGGTCATTTGCTAAATCCAATTCCGATTCTTCTCTTCCCTTTAAGTCTTTTCACCCATTCATTAAGTAGAAATGTTGACCCAACGAAACCATAATGTTGCAAGGTTACGTAGAGTAGCAGCAATTGTGAAAGATAAAATATGAGCCTTGACTATAGTCCACGGAGGGAGCAGGGCTAAAGTACAAATGTGTAAGAAAGAACTACAGATGCTGGTTTAAATCGAAGGTAGACACTAAATGCTGGAGTAACTCAGCGGGTGAGGCAGCATCTCTGGAGAGAAGGAATGGGCGATGTTTCGCGTTGAGACCCTTCTTCAGACTGATGTCAGAGGAGGGGGCGGGACAAAGATAGGTTGTAGTCGGAGACAGTAAGACTGGTGGGAGAACTGGGAAGGGGAAGGGGATGGAGAGAGAAAGCAAGGTTTCGCTTGGGTAGTTTATACCCCAGCGGTATGAACATTGAATTCTCTAACTTCTGATAGCCCTTGCTTTCTCTCTCCATCCCATTCCCCTTCTCCCACTAGACTTACTGTCTCCGCCTACATTCTAGCTTGGATGCTGTCTGCACGGGGTTTGCACGTTCTCCCCGTAACGTGCGTGGATTTTCGACGAGATCTTCGGTTTCCTCCCACACTCCAAAGACGTACAGGTTAATTAGTTTTGGTAAATGTAAACATTGTCCCTAGTGGGTGTAGGATAGTGTTAATGTGCGGGGATCGCTGGTCCTGCTGGGCCGAAGGGCCTGTTTCCGGGCCGTATCTCCAAACTGAACTAAACGTACAAACTCCGTACAGACAGCACCCGGCTCTCTGGCGCTATAAGCACAAGGCAGCAATTATACAGCTGGTCTTTATAAAACCTGCAACTACCACCATTTATTAATTATTAATTAAGACATTTCCATGATAGAAATGATTTAATTTCAATCATTCATTTAAGGTGCAATGGAGACACTTGAATTTGCGTCTCTGGATGTGCCTCTGGATTCCTCGTTCAGTAACATCATCTCTGCCTCGCCACCGCACATGTTGTTGCTACAGATAGGCCCCTTGACCCGCTACGTTCGTCCAGCAGTTTGCATCTGCAGTCCCGTGTGTCTCAACTCGCAGCCGTCTCTCATTGAATACCAATTCTGCCCACCGCCGCCCTAATTCCCCTGTTCCTTATCCTCTCACTCTTACCCTGCACCTACTCCCACATCACCCATTCCCCCCTCACCCCTCATCACCCGCACCTATATCGGAGCACCCGGAATGTCGATGGTGATAGAGTCACTGGATGTGAAAGTGGATATGAAGTACTAGGCAACGATGCAGAGGAGGTTTACCAGAATTAGGATTTCATTACGAGAATGGAGAGGTCAGACCGACTATGGAAAGTTTTCTCCGGACCGCCGGAGGTTGAGGGGAGACTTGATGGAAGTCTATCGAATTATGAGAGGGGTGGGCAGGTTACACAATCAGAACCTTTTACTGAGAGGGGAATATTTAATAGTAGAGAGCATAGCGATAGGGTGAGAGGGGCAAAGTTTAAAGGGGATGTGTGAGGCAGGTTTTCTACCCCAATGATGGTGAGTTTCTGGAACGCGCTGCCAGGGATGGTGGTGGAGGCTGATACGAGACAGGCGGTGAAGAGATGTTTGGATAGGCACGTGAGTATGCAGGTAATTGAAGGATATAGATTATGTTCAAGCAGGTAAGAGTTGGTCTTGGCATCATATTCAGCACAGACACTGTGGGCCGAAGGGCTGCTCCTATGCGTACTGTTCTTTGTTCCATACGGATTGTGTCTTCGCATTGTGGATATTCCGGGATATAACCTGATACTTGAAGAAACCTCCACATCAGCGCTGTAGAATGTATCCTGACTGTTCGCATCATGGCCTGGTGCGGCATTTCCAACGCACACGAGTTGCACTACCGCCTGCACTGGCCATGGATGTGTTTATATTAAATTGTGTTTTGTATTAATGCCTTGTCTTTGGAGCAGTTTTTAATTTTGTTTTACTAACTTGCAGGATTTATGTGTAATGTGGTTGTAATTTGCGTTTAATTAATATTGTGTGAAGCACTGAGTATGTGTGCGTGTGATGCTGCTGAAACGGCGATGTGATTTTCATCGCAGTTGTTCATCGCAGTACTTGTACAGATGACAATAAATCCGACTTGACTTCACTCTAAGTTTATATTTAACCATCGTTTTACACCCCAGTTAGTTTCTTTTTTGGCCGTGTCATTGTCTTTCCTGATCTAAACTGTTCCATAACATTCCCTGCGTTATATTTATATACCGGTCAGTTTAACATCTCACTAAACCCTCCATGGGTATTTGAGGCCAGGACACGTTCACCCTGAAAACCTGCAGCAAACCTGGAGACGGCAGCGTGCGCGGCAACGTGCGCGGTACAGAGGGATCACAAGGGATCATCAGCTTCCAATCAGTGAAAGCAGTTTCAAACCAGGAAGTGGCAGGAGTTAAAATGGCTTCTAAAGAGCACGTCGAGAAATTAACAGAGGAGACAGTTTGTCCCATATGCCTGGATTTCTTCACCGATCCGGTGTCCCTGCAGTGCGGCACAACTTCTGCCGCTCCTGTATCACACAGTGCTGGGAAAAAGACGGGAGAAACTCCTGCCCGGAATGTAGAGCGGAATTTGCAGACGGCACCCTCATTGTGAATTGGGCCTTGTCAAGTCTGGCTGAGAAAACTCAAACATTGAACCTGAATCAGAAAGTGAAGGAAAGTAAACTTCACTGCGAGAAACATCAGGAAGAACTGAAGCTGTTTTGTGAAACTGACAAGAAACTGATCTGTGTGATCTGTCGAGACGCGCGGGAACACAGAGATCACCGCTTCATACCGATAGAAGAAGCCGTTGAAAACTACAAGGTAAAAACAAACATATTTTGATCACATGAATTCTACAGCGTTTTTTTCTCATGTACAACACTTTCATTTCACTTTTGTTTTTACAAACCCATTTTCAGGCTCAGATGAAATCTTCCATAGAATCTCTCGCGAAAAAAAATTCAGAGATACAGGAAATGGAACAATTGCAGAAAACAAAGATTTCTGGAGTTAGGGTAAGGTCTCGTCCTTCGCTGTATGATCCCGTGTAGATTTAATCCCCTTGTGGCAACATAACAATATCCACATTTCTCTTCACAGAACAGTCCCACAGTCTGCAGTCCCACATCACATCTCACTTCAATAAAAAGCGACAGATTCTCGCTGAGGAAGAGCAGCGTTTACTCAAAGATCTCGGGGAAGCAGAGGCGAAGAGTCTAGATATAATGGAGACACATCTTCAAGCAATTCAAGAGAAATTAAATTCCATTCAGGAGAAACTCACAAAGCTACAGGAACAGATGGATCAAAAAGACAGTGTGATATTTCTAATGGTGAGAATTTATTTTCATTTTTGGCCAAACCAAGTGCCCACAGAAAATGCACAACTTCTCTGGAATAAGTGGAGACCTTGACACTAAATGTTTGATTGTTTCTCTGTTTCCCAAGTTAAATATTGCCTTTAACTGACACTAAAATCCAGGTGCACTTGCATGCTGTGAGTGTGTCTGGTGCAGCGGTTGTGAGGCAGTGCATGAATTAATGGGAACTGACATTCAGTTACAGAACTTGACATTTATGCCAGATATATATAATCTAAATCCTGTTTGTATAATCAGTGTTTCATAACTTTGGGGTGTTTTGCTTGACCCATCGTATGAAATCCTTTGATAATGTAAAAACCATTATCAATACATTCCTTTTAGAGTTGCAAGTAAATATGTCCCGTGTGGTATAGAAACATAGAAAATAGGTGCAGGAGTAGGCCATTCGGCCCTTCGAGCCTGCACCGCCATTCAATATGATCATGGCTGATCATCCAACTCAGTATCCTGTACCTGCCTTCTCTCCATACCCCCTGATCCCTTTAGCCACAAGGGCCACATCCAACTCCCTCTTAAATATAGCCAATGAACTGGCCTCAACTACCTTCTGTGGCAGGAATTCCACAGATACACCACTCTCTGTGTGAAAAATGTTTTTCTCATCTCGGTCCTATCCTTATCCTTAAACTGTGACCCCTAGTTCTGGACTTCCCCAACATCGGGAATAATTTTCCTGCATCTGGCCTGTCCAACCACTTAAGAATTT
This sequence comes from Amblyraja radiata, assembly GCF_010909765.2. Taxonomy (NCBI): domain Eukaryota; kingdom Metazoa; phylum Chordata; class Chondrichthyes; order Rajiformes; family Rajidae; genus Amblyraja; species Amblyraja radiata. Next base: position 88,341 of record NW_022630596.1, on the reverse strand, counting down.
TGTAAGTTTCTATAAGATCCCCCCTCAATCTTCTAAATTCTAGCGAGTACAAGCCGAGTCTATCCAGTCTTTCTTCATATGAAAGTCCTGACATCCCAGGAATCAGTCTGGTGAACCTTCTCTGTACTCCCTCTGTGGCAAGAACGTCTTTTCTCAGATTAGGAGACCAAAACTGTACACAATACTCCAGGTGTGGTCTCACCAAGACCCTGTACAACTGCAGTAGAACCTCACTGCTCCTATACTCAAATCCTTTGCTATGAATGCTGACATACCATTCGCTTTCTTCACTGCCGGCTGCACCTGCATGCTTACTTTCAATGACTGGTGTACCATGACACCCAGGTCTCGTTGCATCTCCCCTTTTCCTAATCGGCCACCATTCAGATAATACCTTTCCTGTCCATTTAATTCATATATTTTCTTCCTCTTTGTTTTTTATAATCAGGTCAAAAAAGATAGGAGTAGAATTAGACCATTCGACCCATCACGTCAATGTGGCCATTCCATCATTCAGGAGGGATAGAGAGAAAGGAAAAGGAGGTGGGGTAGCGTTGCTGATTAGAGAGGAGATTAACGCAATGGAAAGGAAGGACATTAGTTTGGAGGATGTGGAATCAGTATGGGTAGAGCTGCGAAACACTAAGGGGCAGAAAACGCTGGTGGGTGTTGTGTACAGGCCACCTAACAGTAGTAGTGAAGTTGGAGATGGTATCAAACAGGAAATTAGAAATGCGTGCGACAAAGGCAAAACCGTTATAAGGGTGACTTCAATCTATATATAGATTGGGTGAATCAAATTGGCAGGGGTGCTGAGGAAGAGGATTTCTTGGAATGTATGCGGGATAGTTATCTAAATCAACATGTAGAGGAACCAACGAGAGAGCAGGCTATTTTAGACTGGGTATTGAGTAATAAGGAAGGGTTAGTTAGCAGTCTTGTTGTACGTGCCCCCTTGGGCAAGAGTGACCATAATATGGTTGAGTTCTTCATTAGGATGGAGAGTGACATTGTTAATTCAGAAACAATGGTTCTGAACTTAAAGAAAGGTAACTTTGAGGGTTTGAGACGTGAATTGGCCAAGATTGACTGGCAATTAATTCTAAAAGGGTTGACGGTGGATATGCAATGGAAGACATTTAAAGACTGCATGGATGAACTACAAAAATTGTTCATCCCAGTTTGGCAAAAGAATAAATCAGGGAAGGTAGTGCATCCGTGGATAACAAGGGAAATCAGGGATAGTATCAAAGCGAAGGATGATGCGTACAAATTAGCCAGAAAAAGCAGCATACCGGAGGACTGGGAGAAATTCAGAGACCAGCAGAGGAGGACAAAGGGCTTAATTAGGAAAGGAAAAATAGATTATGAAAGAAAACTGGCAGGGAACATAAAAACTGACTGCAAATGTTGTTATAGATATGTGAAAGAAAGAGATTAGTTAAAACAAATGTAGGTCCCTTGCAGTCAGAAACAGGTGAGTTGATCATGGGGAACAAGGATATGGCGGACCAATTGAATAACTACTTTGGTTCCGTCTTCACTAAGGAAGACATAAATAATCTGCCGGAAATAGCAGGGGACCGCGGGTCAAAGGAGTTGGAGGAATTGAGTGAAATCCAGGTTAGCCGGGAAGTGGTGTTGGGTAAATTGAATGGATTAAAGGCCGATAAATCCCCAGGGCCAGATAGGCTGTATCCCAGAGTACTTAAGGAAGTAGCTCCAGAAATAATGGATGCATTAGTAATAATCTTTCAAAACTCTTTAGATTCTGGAGTAGTTCCTGAGGATTGGCGGGTAGCAAACGTAACCCCACTTTTTAAGAAGGGAGGGAGAGAGAAAACGGGGAATTACAGACCAGTTAGTCTAACATCGGTAATGGGGAAACTGCTAGAGTCAGTTATTAAAGATGGGATAGCAGCACATTTGGAAAGTGGTGAAATCATTGGACAAAGTCAGCATGGATTTACAAAAGGTAAATCATGTCTGACGAATCTTATAGAATTATTCGAGGATGTAACTAGTAGCGTGGATAGGGGATAACCAGGGGATGTGGTGTATCTGGACTTCCAGAAGGCTTTCGACAAGGTCCCACATAAGAGATTAGTATATGGCGCATGGCATTGGGGGTTCAGTATTGATGTGGATAGAGAACTGACTGGCAAACAGGAAGCAAAGAGTAGGAGTAAACGGGTCCTTTTCACAATGGCAGGCAGTGACTAGTGGGGTACCGCAAGGCTCAGTGCTGGGACCCCAGCTATTTACAATATATATTAATGATCTGGATGAGGGAATTGAAGGCAATATCTCCAAGATGTGGATGACACTAAGCTGGGGGGCAGTGTTAGCTGTGAGGAGGATGCTAGGAGACTGCAAGGTGACTTGGATAGGCTGGGTGAGTGGGTAAATGTTTGGCAGATGCAGTATAATGTGGAAAAATGTGAGGTTATCCATTTTGGTGGCAAAAACAGGAAAGCAGACTATTATCTAAATGGTGGCCGACTAGGAAAAGGCGAGATGCAGCGAGACCTGGGTGTCATGGTACACCAGTCATTGAAAGTGGCATGCAGGTGCAGCAGGCAGTGAAGAAAGCGAATGGTATGTTAGCTTTCATAGCAAAAGGATTTGAGTATAGGAGCAGGGAGGTTCTACTGCAGTTGTACAGGGTCTTGGTGAGACCACACCTGGAGTATTGCGTACAGTTTTGGTCTCCAAATCTGAGGAAGGACATTATTGCCATAGAGGGAGTGCAGAGAAGGTTCACCAGACTGATTCCTGGGATGTCAGGACTGTCTTATGAAGAAAGACTGGATAGACTTGGTTTATACTCTCTAGAATTTAGGAGATTGAGAGGGGATCTTATAGAAACTTACAAAATTCTTAAGGGGTTGACAGGCTAGATGCAGGAAGATTGCTCGCGATGTTGGGGAAGTCCAGGACAAGGGGTCACAGCTTAAGGATAAGGGGGAAATCCTTTAAAACCAAGATGAGAAGAACTTTTTTCATACAGAGAGTGGTGAATCTCTGGAACTCTCTGCCGCAGAGGGTAGTCGAGGCCAGTTCATTGGCTATATTTAAGAGGGAGTTAGATGTGGCCCTTGTGGCTAAGGGGATCAGAGGGTATGGAGAGAAGGCAGGTACAGGATACTGAGTTGGATGATCAGCCATGATCATATTGAATGGCGGTGCAGGCTCGAAGGGCCGAATGGCCTACTCCTGCACCTAATTTCTATGTTTCTATGTTTCTATCATGGATGATGTATCTCTCCCACCTAATACCATTCTCCTGCCTTCTCCCCATAACCCCTGATAGCCGTACTAATCAAGAATCTATCTATCTTTGCCTTAAAAATATCCACGGACAGGCTTCCTAAAAGAAAGTCCTTTAATTCTGAGGCTATGACTTCTAGTCCTAGACACTCCCACTAGTGGAAACATCCTCTCTATATCCACTCTATCCAGGCTTTTCACTGTTTTGTATGTTTCAATGAGGTCCCCCTTCATTCTTCTAAACTACAGCGAGTATAGTCCCAGTGCCGACAATCACTCAATATACGTTCACCTACTCTTTCCTGGAACGTTTTGTATACATCCTCTGAACCCACTCCAGACCCAGCACATCCTTCCTCAGATATGGTGTCCAGATGTGATTCCTTATCATTTCTGTGACATTCTCGTGCTATACGTGTGTCAGAAGCCGTGTTAGTGAAGAATTTCCAGCAATTTGCAACATTTAGTAGAAAATACTGTTGTTCCGTTGCATAAATATATTATTATTATTATTATTATTATTATTATTATTATTATTATTATTATTATTATTATTATTATTATTATTATTATTATTTTTTTTTTTTTATTATTATTATTATTATTATTATTATTATTATGGTCATAGAGTGTGTAGCTCAGAGAGTGGTAGCGGTGTGGAATGAGCTTCCAGTGGAAGTGGTGGCGGCAGGTTCGTTGTTATCATTTAAAAATAAATTGGATAGGCATATGGATGAGAAGGGAATGGAGGGTTATGGTATGAGTGCAGGCAGATGGGACTAAGGGAAAAAAGTTGTTCGGCACGGACTTGTAGGGCCGAGATGGCCTGTTCCGTGCTGTAATTGTTATATGGTAATATGGTTATATTAGGTATGTTGCAAAGCCTACCTGAAGCGTCGTTGAAGATCTGCTGCTGAGGGTGTGCGCGATTTTGGCGCCGTTTAGAGGGGGCGGGTTTAAAACGCGATTTTCTCTAAGCTGTTCCAATCGAAAATGTTCAGCCTAGTTAATTATTAACGAAAAATCGCTGGAAGACCCCGTCGCAAAAGCTATTATTAGGTTTAAAGGCCTTGAATAATAGTTATAGTAGTTTAAAAATCAATCTCTAAACCCGCGACCGCCAGCAACCGCAGGGTCTCATAAAGCAAATAGCAGAAGTTAGGTTGTATATTTTTACATTAAAAAGGGCTTCTAAAGATCCCTTTATACAAAGTTTAATATTGCGAGTAGCTCAATTTGGGCCCATTATATCGCGCAGTATTTTTCTCGGCATTTGGGGCACAAATCTACCGCAATGTGAACGTTCTAAACCAGCGCGTTCCACAGGGACCCACTGGAAAGCTGATTTAAATGGGCATTTATTTACAGCAATTAAACACTAAATTCCTTCCATTTGGCCTATAAATTAATGTAAATGAGATTTAAAAATCATGTTTTATTGTGAATTATTTGTGAATATTATTTGGACATTTAGGCTATTTAAAAATGTTAATCATTTATTAAGAAATGGATAGATGTTTAGATCTAGTAATTGAAGTCTGAAATTAGCTACAATTAGGTAACTAACTAATTATATGCTTTAATTTCAGGTCATCCAAGTAAGATTATTTTATATTTGTTTCAGAATGCTTCAATCTATGATAACTGAAAATTTCATTCAGTTCTCTTAATTTTTAAGAAAGTTATGGGCTTTTGACTGTTCACGATCACAGCTTTTTTGTTATGTCCATAGAAAATCAATAGGGAACAAGATGCTCATTTCCCAGTATGAAAATGGCCATAACTTTTTAAATACTTGAGATATGAAAGTGAATTAGGTGTCAAATTAAACTTATTTTTATGCTTTATCTGATGGGATAAATTACAGACTTGATTTTTAAAATCTCAAAATTTTGTAACATTGCTAGTTATATGGTCAGTGTATCAATAAAAAGTTGTGTTTGTTTGATTTCAGGAGGAAATTAGTCGGAAGAGGAGGTAGGAAATTGTTCTTAACAGAAACCATGCATAATTTTATATTTTAAAACTCAGAAGATCGCTGTAGTTCATTTTGTAACCCAGCTGCCTATACTTACAGGATTAGTGATGAGGAACACACGTTGTCAGTAGCAGGTGGGGCACCGGAAGTTGCAAAATTCGATCACCCCTTTTTATTGAACAGAGTGTTCAGCAAAATGTCGTGTGGTATTCCGCAAGGTAATGTTGATATCATTTATTTGTTCTGATACATTAGAGATTGTTAGGTGTTAGTTGGATACAAAGAGTGATATGAATAATGGACACTTTAATTAAAACATGCATGCCTCCTCCGAACTAAACTAAAAAGCTAACAGCTTGTGCTCAAAAATCCCAGCAGCAAACACGCGTCATTTTTCACACAGAGAGAGTGGTGAATCTGTGGAATTCTCTGCCACAGAAGGTAGTTGAGGCCACACAGTTCATTGGCTATATTTAAGAGGGAGTTAGATGTGGCCCTTGTGGCTAAAGGGATCAGGGGGTATGGAGAGAAGGCAGGTACAGGATACTGAGTTGGATGATCAGCCATGATCATATTGAATGGCGAATGGTGCAGGCTCGAAGGGGCCGAATGGCCTACTCCTGCACCTATTGTCTATGTTTCTATGTTTCAATGTGCTACTTGAAAATCTGATTCCTCTCCACCACCTAACGGCGAGATCTCACAAAACCCTGCCCAACCGCTCCAAATGCCCACCGCAATCTCTCAATCGTCCCCTCCCCCCTCTCTCTCTGTTTAAACACACAATCCCAACTCCGCCGCCCGACCCGCTCGAACAATCCACGAGCCTCCCCCCCTTTCCTCTGAGTAAAACCCAAAGAAAGGTTTGTGTTGTCCATCTCACGTAATTGGGTGAAACCCCGAACAAGGTTCCAGTTGTCCGCCCGCCTGTGCCCGAGTCTCCCCCCGACCCCCGGGGACTCTCTGATTCTCTGCTTCTCCCCCCAGTCTCCGTCACCCTGGATGTGGAAACAGCGCATGCGCAGCTCGAGGTGTCTGAGGATCGGAAGAGGGTGAGATGTACCGGGACCGAGAGGAGTCTCCCTGACACCGGGAAGAGGTTTACAGGCTTGTGGTGTGTGCTGGGATCGGAGGGATTCACATCGGGGAGACATTACTGGGAGGTGGAGGTGGCGGGAAGTCGGCACTGGAGTCTGGGGGTCGCCGCAGAGTCTGTGGAGTGGAAGAGTCGGGTCTCAATGACCCCGGAGACTGGAGTCTGGAGCATCAGGCGGGGGGCTGACAGGTTTGTTGCATTCACCTCCCCTCCATCCCCTCTCCCCGCCCGTCCCATCCCCGGGAAGGTGGGAGTTTATCTCAGTTACGAGTCCGGGACAGTTTCATTTTACGACGCGGACACCGAGTCCCATCTCCACACCTTCACTGGGAATAAATTCACGGAGAAACTTTATCCTTTCTTCGGGCCTTGGGATGAAAACCAGTGGCTGAGAATCTGCTCCGGTTCCGCTCCGGGTGTGTAAAAGGGTCGGGTCCCGGGACCGGCGTCAGGAGCGGGGCTCAGGGGCTGTGGGGCAGAAACCCGGTGGACAACAGGTCGGCGCTGAACGAACGGCTCCCATTTAATCCCCAAATTCCGCGTCGTGATACAAACCCCAGTGAGCGCGGAAATAAAACCAGGGGGAATGTAAATGTGGGAAGAGTGAAATAAACAGCAACTGAAATCAGAGCTGTCTGTCTGTCGATCCGTTCATTTTAACGCGTTAAACCCCTGTCACACTGTGCGAGCTGGTATTCACGTGCAATTAACGTAGCGGGAACGTCGGAACTCGTGGACGCAACTTAGCGACTCGTGGAGCTACCCGTGAAACTTGGTAACTCTTGAAAAAATTCAAACATGTTTAAATTTTTTCACGAGTAAAATGTTCTCTTGAAGTTATAAATCGAACCAAGTTGTAAGAACGTAGTTGCCCGTGCGTTTACCTTAGTGACTCGTGAGTCCACAACTATCGTGATTTTATTTGGATTCTTCTCTGCCTTCAGGATTATTCCAAACATTTCTCACTCTTTGGGTAAAGCAATTATTTTTCTGGGTTTATGTTCTAAATATACTTTCCATTTGTTTCCACTTACAGCCCCCAGGTTAATAAATTATCTGACAATATTGAAGATTGTTTAAGTAATCTGCCTATTGTAACTAAACACTGCAATGGTAATGTGTGGCATGGTGTGAATTTCCTCAAAGAATAAGTCAATGCTAGGATGGAATACACAAGTGCCTGGAAAAGGAGATGGGGTAGCGTTGCTGATTAGAGAGGAGATTAACGCAATGGAAAGGAAGGACATTAGTTTGGAGGATGTGGAATCGGTATGGGTAGAGCTGCGAAACACTAAGGGGCAGAAAACGCTGGTGGGTGTTGTGTACAGGCCACCTAACAGTAGTAGTGAAGTTGGAGATGGTATCAAACAGGAAATTAGAAATGCGTGCGACAAAGGCAAAACCGTTATAATGGGTGACTTCAATCTACATATAGATTGGGTGAATCAAATTGGCAGGGGTGCTGAGGAAGAGGATTTTTTGGAATGTATGCGGGATAGTTATCTAAATCAACATGTAGAGGAACCAACGAGAGAGCAGGCTATTTTAGACTGGGTATTGAGTAATGAGGAAGGGTTAGTTAGCAGTCTTGTTGTACGTGCCCCCTTGGGCAAGAGTGACCATAATATGGTTGAGTTCTTCATTAGGATGGAGAGTGACATTGTTAATTCAGAAACAATGGTTCTGAACTTAAAGAAAGGTAACTTTGAGGGTATGAGACGTGAATTGGCCAAGATTGACTGGCAATTAATTCTAAAAGGGTTGACGGTGGATATGCAATGGAAGACATTTAAAGACTGCATGGATGAACTACAAAAATTGTTCATCCCAGTTTGGCAAAAGAATAAATCAGGGAAGGTAGTGCATCCGTGGATAACAAGGGAAATCAGGGATAGTATCAAAGCGAAGGATGATGCGTACAAATTAGCCAGAAAAAGCAGCATACCGGAGGACTGGGAGAAATTCAGAGACCAGCAGAGGAGGACAAAGGGCTTAATTAGGAAAGGAAAAAATAGATTATGAAAGAAAACTGGCAGGGAACATAAAAACTGATTGCAAAAGTTTTTATAGATATGTGAAAAGAAAGAGATTAGTTAAAACAAATGTAGGTCCCTTGCAGTCAGAAACAGGTGAGTTGATCATGGGGAACAAGGATATGGCGGACCAATTGAATAACTACTTTGGTTCCGTCTTCACTAAGGAAGACATAAATAATCTGCCGGAAATAGCAGGGGACCGCGGGTCAAAGGAGTTGGAGGAATTGAGTGAAATCCAGGTTAGCCGGGAAGTGGTGTTGGGTAAATTAAATGGATTAAAGGCCGATAAATCCCCAGGGCCAGATAGGCTGCATCCCAGAGTACTTAAGGAAGTAGCTCCAGAAATAGTGGATGCATTAGTAATAATCTTTCAAAACTCTTTAGATTCTGGAGTAGTTCCTGAGGATTGGCGGGTAGCAAACGTAACCCCACTTTTTAAGAAGGGAGGGAGAGAGAAAACGGGGAATTACAGACTAGTTAGTCTAACGTCGGTAGTGGGGAAACTGCTAGAGTCAGTTATTAAAGATGGGATAGCAGCACATTTGGAAAGTGGTGAAATCATTGGACAAAGTCAGCATGGATTTACAAAAGGTAAATCATGTCTGACGAATCTTATAGAATTTTTCGAGGATGTAACCACACCTGGAGTATTGCGTACAGTTTTGGTCTCCAAATCTGAGGAAGGACATTATTGCCATAGAGGGAGTGCAGAGAAGGTTCACCAGACTGATTCCTGGGATGTCAGGACTGTCTTATGAAGAAAGACTGGATAGACTTGGTTTATACTCTCTAGAATTTAGGAGATTGAGAGGGGATCTTATAGAAACTTACAAAATTCTTAAGGGGTTGGACAGGCTAGATGCAGGAAGATTGCTCCCGATGCTGGGGAAGTCCAGGACAAGGGGTCACAGCTTAAGGATAAGGGGGAAATCCTTTAAAACCGAGATGAGAAGAACTTTTTTCACACAGAGAGTGGTGAATCTCTGGAACTCCCTGCCACAGAGGGTAGTCGAGGCCAGTTCATTGGCTATATTTAAGAGGGAGTTAGATGTGGCCCTTGTGGCTAAGGGGATCAGAGGGTATGGAGAGAAGGCAGGTACGGGATACTGAGTTGGATGATCAGCCATGATCATATTGAATGGCGGTGCAGGCTCGAAGGGCCGAATGGCCTACTCCTGCACCTAATTTCTATGTTTCTATGTTTCTATCTCTACTTTAAAGCGAAAATAATGAATTACCAGAGGGGGGTGGTTTGTACGGTACTCGAAAGGGGGTGGACAAATATAATCGCTGCCTTCAATTTCTTGCGAGTGGTGGCCCTGAATGTGGACCTGGGGGTGACATGACGTCTACTTACATGGAGACAGACAGTCTGAATGCGGACCAGGGGGGAAATGCAGCTCTGCTTACAGCCCCGGCTCCAACGCCCCCTCCCTCCCACTACACACTTGCCAGATACAAAACCACAACCAAAGATCATTGACCATAACATCTCCCTTGTCCGTCTCTCTGCGAGACCAAGTCAACAGAGTGGCTGAAGAAGGGTTTCGGCCGTAACGTTGCCTATTTCCTTCGCTCCATAAATAATGTGGAGAGCCGAGGAACTGTTAAAATTACAAGGAGGGGGGGAGGGAGAGGGGGAAGTGTAAGGAGAAATTATTTAACGTTAGAGAATTCAATGTTTCAAACGACATTTCGTTTGGACCTCAAGGGGTCCACATGACAAATAAATTGAATTGTAATTGTAATTGTTTGTAATTGTTTAAAAAAAAAAAAATTTAAACTTTATTCAAGGAAAAAAATATGTACAATACCGAAATCGTGCAAGAAATTCGTCCGACATTCTCGGTGGCTATACGTACATTCAATACTGTTTACACAAATTTCACTCCCTCCTCCTTCTTTCTCGTGTAACCAGTTTCACCTGACCCTATTTCCTTCGCTCCATAGATGCTGCTGCACCCGCTGAGTTCCTCCAGCAATTTTGTGTACCTTCACAGTTCTCCACATTGTTTGTCTCTTGAGATCACACCTTCCCACATTCAACAATGGGACCTGCCAGGCAGCTCATTTAATTGATCCTGGTCTTCTGGTCTTTTCTCACTGCCAGCTCTTCACCCTCCCCCCTCTCCCACAACCACCACCCCACCCAAAGAAGACATTGCTGGATTGAAAGGAATTGACAAACAAAAAACGACGAATGCCAGAAAGGGCTTTTGATTTCCTTTCACACAGCGATTGTTTTTGCTTTGGAGAAACAAAAATGCCGGTGCACGCAGAGGTCACAATCAAAGATCTTATAGCGGAGCAAGATAGGCTACTCCTGCTAAATGCAATGGGCTGACGTGTAGTAGCTACGGAGGGGATCCTGGGCATTTCCCCCCGCCCATTTTAGTAACCGGAGCCTGCCTGACCCGACCCGACTCGCAGTGTAATCAACGAACAGTTTGTGTGTGTGATATAGGGTTAGATTCATAAATCTGTCAGTTCATACTTCTTGTCAAGAATAAAATTTGACTCTGGTAATTGTCTTTTTAAATATATTTTAAGTCATTTCTTTTTAAATGGCTCACAAGCAGTGTTTGAGTTGATTTTGTAGTAACCGGAACCGACCCGACCCGACTCGCATGGTAATTGACATTGCGGGGGAAGTGTTTGTGCGTGATATAGGGTTAGATTCATAATTCTGTTAGTTCATAATTCTGTTAATTCTTGTTAAAGAATAAAATGTTTATAAACACACATACATGAATGTGATATAAATGTATAGAATCATATAACACACACAATTATATTTCTTCTGATCCAATGATGAACTTTATTTCAGACTAGACAAGGGACATTAAATAAGAAACATTGTAAACCTCCCCGCAACTTCACACACACTAGGCCTTATCCCCGGGCCGCGCACCCCCTCTCCCGCTGCCCCGGGCCCCACACTCCCTCTCCCCGGGCCGCGCACTCCCTCTCCCCGGGCCCCACACTCCCTCTCCCCGGTCCCCACACTCCCTCTCCCCGGGCCCCACATTCCCTCTCCCCGGGCCCCACACTCCCTCTCCCTGGGCCCCACACCCCCTCTCCCGGGCCCCACACTCCTTCTCCCCGGGCCCCACCACTCCCTCTCCCTGGCCCCACACTCCCTCTCTCCCCGCCCCCACATTCCTCTCCCCGGGCCCCACACTCTCCCTCTCCACGGCCCCACACTCCCTCTCCCCGGGCCCCACACTCCTCTCTCCCCGGGCCCACACTCCTCTCTCCCCGGGCCCCACTCCCTCTCCCCGGCCCCACACTCCCTCTCCCCCGGCCCCACACTCCCTCTCCCCGGGCCTCACACTCCCTCTCCCGGCCCCACACCTCCCTCTCCCGGGCCCCACACTCCCTCTCCCCGGGCCCCACACTCCCTCCCCGCCCGGCCCCACACTCCCTTCCCCGTGCCCCACCCTCCCTCCCCCGGGCCCCACACTCCCTCTCCCCGTCCCCACACTCCCTCTCCCCGGGCCCCACACCCCCTCTCCCCGGGCCGCACACTCCCTCTCCCCGGGCCCCACACTCCCTCTCCCCGGGCCCCACACTCCCTCTCCCCGGGCCCCACACTCCCTCTCCCCGGGCCCCACACCCCCTCTCCCGCATTTGCGTGAGAGTAACCCATCTTGCTCCGCTATAAGATCTTTGGTCACAATGTCGTTCAGAAGTCAACGGGATCTCTACTTTAAAGCGAAAATAATGAATTTCCAGAGGGGGGGGGGGGGGTGGTTTGTACAATACTCGAAAGAGGGTGGACAAATATAGTCGCTGCCTTCAATTCCTTGCGAGTGGTGGCCCTGAATGCGGACCTGGGGGTGACATGACCTCCACTTACATGGAGACAGACAGTCTGAATGCGGAGCTGGGGGAAAATGCAGCACTTGATTACAGCCCCCCCCCCCCCCCGCAACCCACCTGCCAGATACACAACCAGAACCTCTCCCTATCCCTCTCTCTGCAAGACCAAGTAAATAGAGTCGCTTCTTCGTATCAGCGATTATGTCACTGTCAAAATGTAGAAGTCGTGTCTCGACCCGAAACATGATCTGTGCATATTCTCCAGAAATGCTGCCTGACCCGCTGAGTAACTCCAGCACTTAGTGTCTATATCTTGTATAAACCAGCATCTGCCCTTCTCTCTTACCTCAACCTGTTGCATGGCCCGCTGTCTTACTCCCATCACTTTGTGTTTTGATTTATAAATCTTAGGTCATTTTATAATCAGATAGGGAGTTCAAAACAGTGAATAGACAATAGACAATAGGTGCAGGAGGAGGCCATTTAGCCCTTCGAGCCAGCACCGCCATTCAATGTGATCATGGCTGATCATCCCCAATCTGTACCCCTTTCCTGCCTTCTCCCCATATCCCCCGACTCCGCTATTTTTAAGAGCGTCAGGAACATGTTTTCTAGAGTCGACTAGTTGCTATCAGCAGTTTTTCACTTTCAAAATGTGGATATAAACATTAAGAATTTCACATGCAGGAGCAACTCCGCAAATGTTTCAACTTCTGAAATATATTTTCAATAGATTTTTATAATATTCTCCAATTTCAGGTAGTCCCTGCTTTCTCCCTCATTCCCCTCCCCTTCCCAACCCTCCCACAGCCCACTATCTCCGCCTCTTCCTTTCTTCTTCCCGCCCCCACCTCCAACCCATCCAAAGATCATAGAGCGGAGCTATTTCCCAGACGTCAGTCTGAAGAAGGGTCTCGACCAAAGATCTTTGGTTCGAAGGGCCGAATGGCCTACTCCTGCACCTATTGTCTATGTCTCTTTATTAATTCTGTTTTTAATTTGTAAATCAGGGGAGAGCGCGAACGCAGTCCCCCACTACCACAAATTTTGCAGTCGAGTATCCCGCATTTGGGGACATCGCAGGCGTCAGCACACCCGAAGTGCAATGGGATAGCCTCGTCCTGGGAAAACCACCTTGGTGATCATGGTGTCTCCCCTGGTACACAAAATTGCTGGAGGAACTCAGCGGGTGCAGCAGCATCTATGGAGCGAAGGAAATAGGCGACGTTTCGGACCGAAACCCTTCTTCAGACTGATAGGGGGTGGGGAAAGAAAGAAGGAAAAAGGGAGGAGGAGGAGGAGGAGCCCGAAGGTGGGCGGATGGGAGGAGACAGCTAGAGGGTTAAGCAAGGGGGGAGACAGCACGGGCTAGCCAAATTGGGAGAATTCCTTCGCTCTCTCCCAGCCAACCTCTACCAGTACTCTGCAAAGTCAGTACGAGCCAAAATTGCAACATCTTATACTGCATTTTTTTGCCGAGAACAGCAAAACCGACATATTGTCGCCTTTCATTTCTCGTTTCACACCTGATCTTTATCAGATTTGACCGCTTTTCCTCGCTGCTGGCTTCATTTGCATTTCTTCCTTAAAAGGAAGCAGCCACTTTGCCGAATTGCTGCCGACTTGCAGTTACTGAGCATCGCCTCTGTGTGGCGCTGCTCCACCGCCGACGTTTCATTCACCGAAGTTGGATACAAAATGCTGGAGTAACTCAGCTGGTTAACTCAGGCAACATCTCTGGAGAGAAGGAATACCTGTACTGAGAGTCAGTGGAACGGGAAACGAGAGATATCCTCGTCGTGGCTATCCCTCGAGGTCGAGGATGATGGTTCTGTTGTTTTTATGGAGATATAGGCGGTACATAAAGCAAATGAATGAAAGATTCGCAAAAGCGGGAGGAATCACAGAGGGGGCGCAGCGAGATAGGGTGTTGCAAAACTCTCATTGGAGAGAGGAGGATGTCGCGGGGAAACCAATCCATCGCTCCTGCCCGCTCCGTGCCTCCGCACCCCAACAGGACCCACAGAACCAAGGACCTTAACGCCACCAGTAACGCGAGGTCACACACTGTGCAACAGGTCTCATCCTGTTAAAACAAGGAACTTGGTTCTTGGTTCTTGGTCCTCCAAAATATTCCAAATGGAAGTTAAACTGGAGGTGGCGGAAGGTGGACTTCACGGCGACTACGGGCGTCAGTCGTTGACGTTCGCAGTCGCCGAAATAAATCGCAAAGTGGGACAGGCCCTTTAAGCAAATAAAGATTCTTGGAAAAGAAGAGCTACCTTAAATTTTGTTGAGTCAGGTTAGGTAACTAGGGTGTTGGGGGGGGGGGGGGGGGGGGGAGAATGAATTGCTGTACACATCTGTATTAGTAGCTGGTATCTCAAATTGGATCGAATGCCCTCGTCTGCTCCTAATAGGGCTGGTGTAGGTTTGGTATATCGAGCTGACCATTTAACATTTTGTAAAAACGGGTCAAACGGTGAGCTTTACTTTTGTCTTCGAGAGGGTTCCACCCCGACCAGTGAATTCATAAGTTTGGTAACACTCGCTTCTCTCTCATAGGTATTTGCAACAAATCGAACTGCCTGTGCATATTATTAGTAGAAACTAAGAACTGCAAATAAAATGTGTAAGAAGGAACTGCAGATGTTGGTTTACACCGAAGATAGACACAAAATGCTGGAGTAACTCAGCGGTTCAGGCAGCGTCTCTGGTGAAATGGAATAGGTGACATTTCAGGTCGAGACACTTCATCCGGCTGAGAGTCGGGGAAGGGGAAACTAGAGGTATGGGAAGGTGCAGAACAAGCAGAGCCTGCGTCGATGATTCAGGATAGGTAGAGCCCATAGTGGACTGGGGACGCGGTGATATCCAAGAAATACAAATGGTGGAATTAGCAAGAGGGTTAGGGTGGAGACGGGGAGAGAGGGGATGCTCTATCATCTTAAGTTTGTACGGTACTCGAAAGGGGGTGGACAAATATAATCGCTGCCTTCAATTCCTTGCGAGTGGTGGCACTGAATGCGGACCTGGGGGTGACATGACCTCCACTTGCATGGAGACAGACAGTCTGAAGGCGGATCTGGGTGGGAAATGCAGCTCTTGCTTACTGCCCCCCACAACCCACTTGCCAGATACAAAACTCGAGGGTTTAGAGGAGGTCACTCGAAAGTCAAGTCAAGTCAAGTCACATTGATTTATATAGCACATTTAAAAAACAACTCTCGTTGGCCAAAGTGCTTTACGCTCGTTATAAGAATAGTATAAACAAACAAACTACATAAATACATACATGTAGTCCTCGCTCAGAGGACGTCACGAAAGGCTCGGGAGTACAGATAAGTTTTTAGTCTGGACTTAAAGGAGTCGATGGAAGGGGCAGTTCTGATGGGAAGAGGGATGCTGTTCCACAGTCTAGGAGCTGCAACCGCAAAGGCGCGGTCGCCCCTGAGCTTATGCCTGGACCGCGGGATGTTCAGTAACCTCAAGTCGGCCGATCTGAGGGACCTGGAGGTGGTGTGGTCGGTGAGCAGACGTTTAATGTAGGTGGGGGCAAGCCGATTGAAGGTTTTGTAGACATAGAGGAGAAGGGAGAAAGGGAAGAAGTTGCAGACGTGAAGAGTCACCGTCTATCTGGAACGCGGGGGACGCAAGGAGAATCGCTGCTTTCATTTCTTTAGGATTGGTGGCAACAATGGGACCTGCCAGACAGGTCATTTAATTGATGATGGTCTCCTGGTCTTTTCTCACTCCCAGATATTCATCCTCCCCCCACCCAAAGAAGGCATTGCTGGAATTAAAGTAATTAACAAACAAAAAACGACGAATGCCAGAAAGGGCTTTTGTTTTCCATTTACACAGCGATTGTTTTTGCTTTGGAGAAGAAGAAAATGCCGGTGCACGCAGAGGTCACAATGTCATTCAAAAGTCAACGGGATCTCTACTTTAAAGCGAGAATAATGAATTTCTAGAGGGAGATGGTTTGTACAATACTCGAAAGGGGGTGGACAAATATAATCGCTGCCTTCAATTCCTTGCGAGTGGTGGCCCTGAATGCGGACCTGGGGGTGACATGACCTCCACTTACATGGCGACAGACAGTCTGAATGCGGACCTGGGGGAAATGCAGCTCTTGCTTCCATCGCTACCCCCCCCCCCCCCCCGCAATCCACTTGCCAGATACACAACCAGAACATCTCCCTTATACCTCTCTCTGCAAGACCAAGTAAATAGAGTCGCTTTTATTATCAGCAATTATGTCACTGTTAAAATGTAGAAGTCGTGCCTCGACCCGAAACATGATCTGTGCATATTCTCCAGAAATGCTGCCTGACCCGCTGAGTAACTCCAGCACTTAGTGTCTATCTTTTGTGTAAACCAGCATCTGCCATTCCTTCTTATCTCAACCTGTTGCCTGGCCCGCTGTCTTACTCCATCACTTCGTGTTTTGATTTATACATCTTAGGACATTTTATAATCAAATAGGGAGTTCAAAACAGTGAAGGGATAGCCTACATATCTGTGGTTGTTAAATATTTAAAATAGGTATGTGCTGTACTCGAAAGAGAAGAAGTTGCAGACGTGTAGAGTCACCGTATATCTGGAGTGGTGGGGGGGGGGGGGGGGGTTATTGAGACCAGCAGAACGGAGGAGCAAACCTCCAAAGACGTACATGTTTGTGTCTTCATTGACGTGTAAATTGCCACTAGTGTGTGGGATGCGAAAGTGGGATAAACGAGAAACTGGGTACGGG
This sequence comes from Amblyraja radiata, assembly GCF_010909765.2. Classification (NCBI taxonomy): domain Eukaryota; kingdom Metazoa; phylum Chordata; class Chondrichthyes; order Rajiformes; family Rajidae; genus Amblyraja; species Amblyraja radiata. Next base: position 71,383 of record NW_022630596.1, on the reverse strand, counting down.
TGAATGATGGTTGGCGTGGACTCGGTGGGCCAAAGGTCCTGTTCCCATGCTGTAAATTCTAAAACAATTACATAATGTGGGAGCAAATCCCTGCGGTAGAGAGCGATCAAGTGGAGTGTTTCAGTTAAAGGGAGGCCTCGCAAATAGAGGAAGGATGTAGGGGGGGGAAATACTCTGAGAGACGAGGGGGTGGCCGATGTCCCTGTGAATCCGAGACATCGCCAACTTAGTGTCCTGCCTGTAGTCCAGTGATTCTCCGTGCTTGTCAAGAATGGCACCCGCTCGGAGAGATTTACATGGTTTGGTTATGGGGGGTCATAGAGTGTTACAGCACGGAAAAAGCCCCCTCGGCCCAACTTATTCATGCCAAGCTAGGTCCTTACTGGAGGACTTGGGTTGCAAGAAGAAGGTGGATAGGTTTGAGGTTTTTTTCTTTGCAGTGCAGGAGGCCGAGGGATGACCTCGTCTCACATTTGGCCTCTATAGCTCTAAACCTCTCATACCCACCCGGTTTCTGCAGAGTCTACAGTACAGCAAGGCTCGTTTTCCATTCACGGGAACATGAAGATAGAAACTCCTGATTTAAGAGGGAGTTAGATGTGGCCCTTGTGGCTAAAGGGATCAGGGGGTATGGAGAGAAGGCAGGGATAATAATAATAATAATACATTTTATTTGTGGGCGCCTTTCAAGAGTCTCAAGGACACCTTACAAAAATTTAGCAGGTAGAGGAAAAACATGTAAGGAGAATGAAATAAATAGAGACATGACTAGTACACAAAGTAAAGACAGAATTCAATTCAAAACACAATATGAGGCAAATTAATGCACAGATGAAAAGGGAGGGGGACGTGGGGCTAAGGATAGGCAGAGGCAAGGCAAGGCAAGGCAAGGCAACTTTATTTATATAACACATTTCATACACGAGGCAGACTCAAAGTGCTTTACATAAAAATATGTCATACAATAAATGAAATAATAAAATGAAATAAAATAGAAGAACTAAAAGAAAAGAAAAACAAAATTAAAAATGCATTATAAAAAGTGCAAAAGTTAAAAGTGCAATGTAGTTAAGATTTAGCTGAAAGCTAAAGTAAACATAAAAGTTTTCAGTCTTGTTTTAAAAGTGGTCAAAGTTGAGGCAAGTCTTAAATCTTCAGGAAGTTTATTCCAGCTATTTGTTGCATAGTAACTAAATCCTGCTTTCCCATGTTTTGTATTTACTCTGGGAATCACTAGCAGATTGGTTTCAGAATATCTTAGCGGTCTAGAAGGCTTATATAGTGGAAGCATGTCAGTAATATACTTTGGCCCTAAACCATGTAGTGATTTATAGGTGAGTAGCAGGATTTTAAAATCAATTCTCTGACATACAGGGAGCCAATGTAAGGATTTAAGAATTGGTGTAATATGCTCAAATTTTTTGGTCTTTGTTAGAACTCTAGCAACAGCGTTCTGAACAAGCTGTAGCTGCCTGACAGTTTTTTTTGGAAGACCTGCAAGGAGACCGTTGCAATAATCTAGCCTACTATTAATAAAGGCATGTACAAGTTTTTCTAAATCTTGAGCTGACATGAGTCCTCTTAATCTTGCTATGTTTTTGAGGTGATAGTAGGCCGATTTTGTTACTGATTTGATGTGACTGTCGAAATTTAAATCTGAATCCATAATGACCCCAAGATTTCTGGCTTTGTTTGAAGTTTTCAGGGACAGAGAGTGAAGGTGTTGGGTTACTTTAAGCCTTTCTTTTTTAGCACCAAAAACAATTATCTCCGTTTTGTCCTTATTTAGTTGGAGAAAATGTTGGCACATCCAGTCTTTGACTTGCTCAATGCACTGGCACAACAGATCTATGGGGCGATAATCATTTGGTGATAGCGCTACATAGATTTGAGTGTCATCGGCATAGCAGTGGTGGTCAATATTATTATATTGCATGATTTGCCCTAGTGGGAGCATGTAGATGTTGAATAAAGAGGGCCCTAAGATCGAACCTTGCGGTACTCCACACGTCACGTTGGTTGGTTCTGATACAAAGTCTCCAATGGAAACAAAATAGTTCCTATCTTGTAAATATGACCTGAACCAACTTAAGACTGTGCCTGAGAGCCCCACCCATTTTTCCAACCTGTCCAAAAGTATTGAGTGATCAACAGTGTCGAATGCAGCACTGAGATCTAATAGCATTAATATTGAAACTTTGCCAGAGTCTGTGTTAAGACGGATGTCGTTTACAACTTTAATAAGAGCGGTCTCGGTGCTATGAAGAGGTCGAAATCCTGACTGGAAGTTGTCGTAGCAGCCAGTTGAAGCCAGGAATTGATTAAGTTGCTGGAGGACAACTTTCTCAATGATTTTGCTTATGAAAGATAGGTTTGAAATTGGTCTATAGTTGTTAATAATAGAGGCATCTAGGCTCCGCTTTTTTAAAAGAGGTTTAATAACTGCAGTTTTCAAGGCTTTTGGGAAATTGCCTGATTGAAGAGAGCTGTTAACTATTTGCAGTATGTCTATTGCTAGGCAGTCAAAAACATTCTTAAAGAAGTTGGTAGGTAAAGCATCAAGGCAGCAGGTGGATGGCCTTAGTTGTGTCACCGTTTCCACAAGAGTTTTAGAGTCTATGACATTAAAGCATGTCATCATTGCCACGTTACCTTTGCCTAAACAGGGTGGTGATCCAACATTTTTGTTTGAAGCGGTGATATTGATGGCACGTCTGATGCCTTCAATTTTATCTGTATAGAATAATGCAAACTCATTGCATTTCTGCGTGGAATGGAGTTCAGGTGGTAATTGTGTTGGGGGGTTGGTCAGTCTGTCAACAGTTGCAAATAGGGTTTTTGCCTTATTAGTGTTGTTGTTAATGATATTGGAGAAAAATGTTTCTCTAGCACTTTTTAAGTCTAAATTGTAGGCACGGAGGCTCTCTTTATAGATGTCATGGTGAATATGAAGTTTTGTTTTCCGCCAGATGCGCTCAGCTTTCCGGCATTCTCTTTTCTGGGCTGTTACAAAAGCAGCTTTTCTCCCGGGTGCCTTTTGCTTACCAGAAATCGTTTTAACCGTAACAGGTGCAATGACATCTATAACTTTCACAATTTTGGAGTTAAAGTTATCTACAAGATCATCAGCAGAACATGGGTTTAGAGGTGGTAAGAGGGAGATGGCATTTTTAAAGAGTACATTAGAATGTTCATTTATATACCGTTTTTTGACAGTATTTGATTTTGTCTGTATGTCGGAAATAAAAGATATATTAAAGAAAACACAGAAGTGGTCAGACAATGAAGGATCAGTCACGAAAATATCAGAAACAATGAGACCCTTTGTGATAATCAAGTCAAGGGTGTGCCCATTACAATGAGTAGCCTCTTTCACATGTTGAGACAGGTCAAATGTGTCTAAAATAGTTTAAAATTCTTTTGCACCCTTGTCATTCAAATCATCAGTATGAAAATTAAAATCACCAGTTATAACTAGACAGTCAAAGTCAGTGGAGATGCTAGACAATAATTCTGTAAAGTCATCGAAAAAATTAGCATAATATTTAGGAGGCCTGTAAATAATTAATAGGAGAACTCTGGGGGAACATTTCAATACAACACAAAGGTATTCGAATGATGGAAAATCACCAAGTGACATCTGTTTCCCCTGAAATACATTTTTAAATATAGCAGCAACCCCTCCACCTCTTTTTCCAGATCTACATACATCAAAAAAGTTATAGTTTGGAGGAGCTGTCTCGATCAGAATGGTTGCACTGTTATTTTGTTCTAGCCATGTTTCAGTTAAAAACATAAAATCCAGTTTAGAGGTGGTAATAAAATCGTTGACTAAAAATGATTTGTTATTAAGAGACCTAACATTAAGCAGACCCATCCTGATGGTATTATTGATAGGCTTTATGGTTGGTTTAGGTTTGGAGGTAATAGGTATTAGGTTTGTTAGGTTAGCAGTATGTCTAAGTTTCCCTTTGTTTACTCTCTGAGTAGTCACAACAGGAATGCAGAAGGTGCCATAGTTTGACGTAGGCGACCTTGGGTTCAGCTGATTATGCGGAACTTCCTTCGTAATGTGTCTACGGCTGAACCCTTTCTTGCATCAGTAATATTCAGGACTGCTATCAATACAGGAGGGGGGCTGTGGCGCCCTCCGCTTGGTTGTTATCTCCCTGCGGCCGTGACGTGGCAATGGTACTGATATGGGGCGTGGGCTGAGCATCATAGACAGAGATGCAAGTTTAATGCCACCTTTTTCCTGTTTCTTCAGAGGTGAAGAGATGGGTCTTGAGGCGGGACTGGAAGATGGTGAGGGACACGGGATTGCGGATCAGTTGGGGGAGGGAGTTCCAGAGCCTGGGAGCTGCCCTGGAGAAGGCTCTGTCCCCAAAACTGCGGAAGTTGGACTTGTGGATGGAGAGAAGACCTGCTGATGTCGATCTGAGGGACCGTGGGCGTTGGTAGGGGGAGAGGAGGTCAGTGAGATATGGGGGGGACCAGATGGTGGAGGGCTTTTTAGGTGAGGATCAGGATTTTGTAGGTGATCCGGTGGGAGATGGGAAGCCAGTGAAGGGGAAACTAGAGGTATGGGAAGATGCAGAACAAGCAGAGCATGCGTCGATGATTCAGGATAGGTGGAGCCCATAGTGGACTGGGGACGCGGTGATATCCAAGGAATACAAATGGTGAAATTAGCAAGAGGGTTAGGGTGGAGACGGGGAGAGAGGGGATGCTCTATCATCTTTGGTTTGTACGGTACTCGAAAGGGGGTGGACAAATATAATCGCTGCCTTCAATTCCTTGCGAGTGGTGGCAATGAATGAGGACCTGGGGGTGACATGACCTCCACTTGCATGGAGACAGACAGTCTGAAGGCGGATCTGGGTGGAAAATGCAGCTCTTGCTTACTGCCCCCCACAACCCACTTGCCAGATACAAAACTCGAGGGTTTAGAGGAGGCCACTCGAAAGTCAAGTCAAGTTAGGTCACATTTATTTATATAGCACATTTAAAAAACAACTCTCGTTGGCCAAAGTGCTTTACATTCGTTATAAGAATAGTATAAACAAACAAACTACATAAATACATACATGTAGTCCTTGCTCAGAGGACGTCACGAAAGGCTCGGGAGTACAGATAAGTTTTTAGTCTGGACTTAAAGGAGACGATGGAAGGGGCAGTTCTGATGGGAAGAGGGATGCTGTTCCACAGTCTAGGAGCTGCAACCGCAAAGGCGCGGTCGCCCCTGAGCTTATGCCTGGACGTTCAGTAACCTCAAGTCGGCCGATCTGAGGGACCTGGAGGTGGTGTGGTGGGTGAGCAGACGTTTAATGTAGGTGGGGGAAGCCGATTGAAGGTTTTGTAGGCATAGAGGAGAAGGGAGAAAGGGAAGAAGTTGCAGACGTGAAGCGTCACCGTCGATCTGGAACGCGGGGGACGCAAGGAGAATCGGTGCTTTCATTTCTTTAGGATTGGTGGCAACAATGGGACCTGCCAGACAGGTCATTTAATTGATCCTGGTCTCCTGGTCTTTTCTCACTCCCAGATATTCATCCTCCCCCCACCCAAAGAAGGCATTGCTGGAATGAAAGTAATTAACAAACAAAAAACGACGAATGCCAGAAAGGGCTTTTGTTTTCCATTTACACAGCGATTGTTTTTGCTTTGGAAAAGAAGAAAATGCCGGTGCACGCAGAGGTCACAATGTCATTCAAAAGTCAAGGGGATCCCTACTTTAAAGCGAGAAGAATGAATTTCTAGAGGGAGATGGTTTGTACATTACTCGAAAGGGGGTGGCAAATATAATCGCTGCCTTCAATTCCTTGCGAGTGGTGGCCCTGAATGCGGACCTGGGGGTGACATGACCTCCACTTACATGGCGACAGACAGTCTGAATGCGGACCTGGGGGAAATGCAGCTCTTGCTTCCATCGCTACCCCCACCCCCCCCCTCAATCCACTTGCCAGATACACAACCAGAACATCTCCCTTATACCTCTCTCTGCAAGACCAAGTAAATAGAGTCGCTTTTATTATCAGCAATTATGTCACTGTTAAAATGTAGAAGTCGTGCCTCGACCCGAAACACGATCTGTGCATATTCTCCAGAAATGCTGCCTGACCCGCTGAGTAACTCCAGCACTTAGTGTCTATCTTTTGTGTAAACCAGCATCTGCCATTCCTTCTTATCTCAACCTGTTGCCTGGTCCGCTGTCTTGCTCCATCACTTCGTGTTTTCATTTATAAATCTTAGGACATTTTATAATCAGTTAGGGAGTTCAAAGTGAAGGAATAGCCTACATATCTGTGGTTGTTAAATATTTAAAATAGGTATGTGCTGTACTCGAAAGAGAAGAAGTTGCAGACGTGTAATAATAATAATAATAATGGATGGGATTTATATAGCGCCTTTCTAATACTCAAGGCGCTTTACATCGCATTATTCATTCACTCCTCAGTCACACTCGGTGGTGGTAAGCTACTTCTGTAGCCACAGCTGCCCTGGGGCAGACTGACGGAAGCGTGGCTGCCATTCTGCGCCTACGGCCCCTCCGACCACCACCAATCACTCACACACATTCACACACAGGCAAAGGTGGGTGAAGTGTCTTGCCCAAGGACACAACGACAGTATGCACTCCAAGCGGGATTCGAACCGGTTACCTTCCGGTCGCCAGCCGAACACTTAGCCCATTGTGCCATCTGTCGTCCCAAATCGTAGCGAGTAAAGACCTGCAGGAGCGAGATGACAATTTGAAAAAGGTGCTCGACCGTGCCAGGGAGGTGCACTTAACAACTCAACCCCAGTAAATGCAGGTTTCGAGTCAACCAAGTTAACTATGTTGGTCATGCTTTCACCAGCAACGGCCTCAAAGCCGATCCAGCAAAGACAGCAGCCATCAGTGAAATGGCAGCACCGACCGATGTTGCCAGTCTGCAAAGATTTTTAGGCATGGTGAACTACCTGGGCAAGTTTATTCCACACTTCAGCGAGCTCTCAGCCCCGCTACGCCAGTTTGGATGTGGCACGAGCAGCAGCAGCAAACTTTCAACACTTTAAAACAGATGTCATGCCCACCAACTCTGGCGTACTTCGATGTTAATCAGCCAGTCACGCTGACCTGCAACGCCTCCCAAGAAGACCAGCCGATTACTTATGCCTCACGAACCACGACGGACACAGAGACGCGGTACGCGCAGATGGAGAAGGAGCTACTAGCAGTGGTATCCGCATGTGTGAAGTTCAATGACTATATCTTTGGTAAAGCTGTGACAATCAAAACGGACCATCAACCACTGGTTTCCATCCTGAATAAACTGATACACGCTGCACCAGCCAGGCTGCAAAGAATGATGCTGCAGCTCCAGAAGTACGACATCACCCTAATCTACAAACGTGAGAAGGACATGTACCTGGCAGACACCCTGTCCCGTGCACCCAGGAAAACCGACGACAGGCATGCAACTGAGGACACATTTGATGTTATGATGATTGACCACATTTACCCCTCGGGTTTGGATATGTTGATTGCCCACACGGCTGAAGATAACACCCTACAGGTACTCGCATCAATCATTAAACGCGGATGTCCTAACAAGCAGCACTCGCTTCCACTTTCAGTGCAGCCATACTTTCCCGTCAGGTTCTAATTGTGCTATGTATAATTGGATTTTTATTATAATTTTTGTTATTCAGATGTATTGGTGAGAGGAGAGCCGCTCCTATATTACACGGAGAGCAGTCCTCTCTTTCCATTACAATCCAGTCCACCTGCTGGGCAGAATTGTCCAGCAGGTGAATCATATTTTTAATATTTACTGCCCAATTATAATACATAAAGTTAGGGAGTGCTAGACCACCCAACTCTTTTCGTTTATTAAGGTATGCTCTTTGTATTCTATGGGATTTATAATCCCATATAAAATTTGTAATGTCCGAGTCCAATTTTTTGAAAAACTTTCAATTGTGAAAAATATTTTCAGCAGTTGATGGGATTGATGTCGGTAAATTTGTTAATTTTTGGGATTTTGTAGGTGGCAGAAATGGCTATGGAGCTAAATTTTGCAACATATTCAGCACAAAGTTTACAGTAGAGACTGCTTGTAAAGAATATAAAAGCAGTTTTAAACAGGTAAGATGTGATTTTAATCCATTTTAATTGATTGGAAGATGAGGAAACATTGTAGTTTGACAAAAGACAATAGGTGCAGGAGTAGGCCATTCGCCCCTTCGAGTAGAGTCACCGTATATCTGGAGTGGTGGGGGGGGGGGGGTGAGGGGGGGGGGGTTATTGAGACCAGCAGAACGGAGGAGCAAACCTCCAAAGACGTACATGTTTGTGTGTTCATTGACTTGTGTAAATTGCCACTAGTGTGTGGGATGCGAAAGTGGGATAAACGAGAAATTGGGTACGGGTGAATGATGGTTGGCGTGGACTCGGTGGGCCAAAGGTCCTGTTCCCATGCTGTAAATTCTAAAACAATTACATAATGTGGGAGCAAATCCCTGCGGTAGAGAGCGATCAAGTGGAGTGTTTCAGTTAAAGGGAGGCCTCGCAAATAGAGGAAGTATGTAGGGGGGAAACATACTCTGAGAGGCGAGGGGGTGGCCAATGTCCCTGTGAATCCGAGACATCGCCAACTTAGTGTCCTGCCTGTAGTCCAGTGATTCTCCGTGCTTGTCAAGAATGGCACCCGCTCGGAGAGATTTACATGGTTTGGTTATGGGGGGTCATAGAGAGTTACAGCACGGAAAAAGCCCCCTCGGCCCAACTTATTCATGCCAAGCTAGGTCCTTACTGGAGGACTTGGGTTGCAAGAAGAAGGTGGATAGGTTTGAGGATTTTTTCTTTGCAGTGCAGGAGGCCGAGGGATGACCTCGTCTCACATTTGGCCTCTATAGCTCTAAACCTCTCATACCCACCCGGTTTCTGCAGAGTCTACAGTACAGCAAGGCTCGTTTTCCATTCACGGGAACATGAAGATAGAAACTCCTGATTTAAGAGGGAGTTAGATGTGGCCCTTGTGGCTAAAGGGATCAGGGGGTATGGAGAGAAGGCAGGGATAATAATAATAATAATAATACATTTTATTTGTGGGCGCCTTTCAAGAGTCTCAAGGACACCTTACAAAAATTTAGCAGGTAGAGGAAAAACATGTAAGGGGAATGAAATAAATAGAGACATGACTAGTACACAAAGTAAAGACAGAATTCAATTCAAAACACAATATGAGGCAAATTAATGCACAGATGAAAAGGGAGGGGGACGTGGGGCTAAGTATAGGTAGAGGTGAAGAGATGGGTCTTGAGGCGGGACTGGAAGATGGTGAGGGACACGGGATTGCGGATCAGTTGGGGGAGGGAGTTCCAGAGCCTGGGAGCTGCCCTGGAGAAGGCTCTGTCCCCAAAACTGCGGAAGTTGGACTTGTGGATGGAGAGGAGACCTGCTGATGTCGATCTGACGGACCGTGGGCGTTGGTAGGGGGAGAGGAGGTCAGTGAGATATGGCGGGACCAGATGGTGGAGGGCTTTGTAGGTGAGGATCAGGATTTTGTAGGTGATCCGGTGGGAGATGGGAAGCCAGTGAAGGGGAAACTAGAGGTATGGGAAGATGCAGAACAAGCAGAGCATGCGTCGATGATTCAGGATAGGTGGAGCCCATAGTGGACTGGGGATGCGGAGATATCCAAGGAATACAAATGGTGGAATTAGCAAGAGGGTTAGGGTGGAGACGGGGAGAGAGGGGATGCTCTATCATCTTTGGTTTGTACGGTACTCGAAAGGGGGTGGACAAATATAATCGCTGCCTTCAATTCCTTGCGAGTGGTGGCAATGAATGAGGACCTGGGGGTGACATGACCTCCACTTGCATGGAGACAGACAGTCTGAAGGCGGATCTGGGTGGAAAATGCAGCTCTTGCTTACTGTCCCCCACAACCCACTTGCCAGATACAAAACTCGAGGGTTTAGAGGAGGCCACTCGAAAGTCAAGTCAAGTTAGGTCACATTTATTTATATAGCACATTTAAAAAACAACTCTCGTTGGCCAAAGTGCTTTACATTCGTTATAAGAATAGTATAAACAAACAAACTACATAAATACATACATGTAGTCCTTGCTCAGAGGACGTCACGAAAGGCTCGGGAGTACAGATAAGTTTTTAGTCTGGACTTAAAGGAGACGATGGAAGGGGCAGTTCTGATGGGAAGAGGGATGCTGTTCCACAGTCTAGGAGCTGCAACCGTAAAGGCGCGGTCGCCCCTGAGCTTATGCCTGGACGTTCAGTAACCTCAAGTCGGCCGATCTGAGGGACCTGGAGGTGGTGTGGTGGGTGAGCAGACGTTTAATGTAGGTGAGGGCAAGCCGATTGAAGGTTTTGTAGACATAGAGGAGAAGGGAGAAAGGGAAGAAGTTGCAGACGTGAAGAGTCACCGTCTATCTGGAACGCGGGGGACGCAAGGAGAATCGCTGCTTTCATTTCTTTAGGATTGGTGGCAACAATGGGACCTGCCAGACAGGTCATTTAATTGATCCTGGTCTCCTGGTCTTTTCTCACTCCCAGATATTCATCCTCCCCCCACCCAAAGAAGGCATTGCTGGAATGAAAGTAATTAACAATCAAAAAACGACGAATGCCAGAAAGGGCTTTTGTTTTCCATTTACACAGCGATTGTTTTTGCTTTGGAGAAGAAGAAAATGCCGGTGCACGCAGAGGTCACAATGTCATTCAAAAGTCAAGGGGATCTCTACTTTAAAGCGAGAAGAATGAATTTCTAGAGGGAGATGGTTTGTACAATACTCGAAAGGGGGTGGACAAATATAATCGCTGCCTTCAATTCTTTGCGAGTGGTGGCCCTGAATGCGGACCTGGGGGTGACATGACCTCCACTTACATGGAGACAGACAGTCTGAATGCGGACCTGGGGGAAAATGCAGCTCTTGCTTCCATCGCTACCCCCCCCCCCCCGCAATCCACTTGCCAGATACACAACCAGAACATCTCCCTTATACCTCTCTCTGCAAGACCAAGTAAATAGAGTCGCTTTTATTATCAGCAATTATGTCACTGTTAAAATGTAGAAGTTGGCTCTCGACCCGAAACATGATCTGTGCATATTCTCCAGAAATGCTGCCCGACCCGCTGAGTAACTCCAGCAGTTAGTGTCTATCTTTTGTGTAAACCAGCATCTGCCATTCCTTCTTATCTCAACCTGTTGCCTGGCCCGCTATCTTACTCCATCACTTCGTGTTTTGATTTATACATCTTAGGACATTTTATAATCAAATAGGGAGTTCAAAACAGTGAAGGGATAGCCTACATATCTGTGGTTGTTAAATATTTAAAATAGGTATGTGCTGTACTCGAAAGAGAAGAAGTTGCAGACGTGTAGAGTCACCGTATATCTGGAGTGGTGGGGGGTTGGGGGGGGGGGGGCGACAAGGAGAATCACTGCTTTCATTTCTTTGGGATTGGTGGCCACCAAATATGGACCTGGGAGGAACACAACCTTCACTTACATGAGAACAATGAGTTTAAGAGTTTAAGATAGTCCCATTTCAGTTTAAGGGAGTCATAGTTACACCCGCCTAGAAGGAGAAGTAACTTGTACTTACATCCCCCCGCCCCCCCCCCCCCTTCTTTCTCGTGTAACCACTTCCACAGTTCTCCACATTGTTTGTCTTTTGAGATCACACCTTCCCGAGCCAACAATGGGACCTTCCAGACAGGTCATTTAATTGATCCTGGTCTCCTGGTCTTTTCTCACCCCCAGCTCTTCACACACCCCCTCCCCACCACCACCACCACCACCCCACCCAAAGAAGGCATTGCTGGAATGAAAGGAATTGACAAACAAAAAACGAAGAAAGCCATAAAGAGCTTTTGATTTCCTTTCACACAGCGATTGTGAACACTAAGCACACTACAAAAAAGAGTTATTCGTATAGTAAACAATGTAGAATATCATGAACACACCAATATACTGTATTTAAAATTACACACCTTAAAGATTAAGGATCTGGTAGAATTTAAGACTGCACAAATAATTTATAAAGCAAAAAATAAACTGCTACCTGTAAACATACAAAAACTGTTCAAAGACAGAGAGGGGGGTTATAACTTTAGAGGGAAACTAAACTTGAAACAGCATTATGCTCGGACCAATTTAAAAAGTATGTGTACTTCCATTTGTGGGGTGGTTTTGTGGAATGGTCTTGACGAAACGATTAAACAAAGTATGAATATAATGCAATTTAAAAAAATGTACAAAAGATATATCTTTGAAAAGTACAGTAATGAGGAAGGAGAATGTAAATCTCACAGATGTTAATGGTGCTTGTTTTTTTGTTCTTTTTTTCTTAATAGCTTGATTGGAGTAGTTTTATTTGAATTGTCCTATCTAGCTCTCCCTTGAAAGTATCTGAGGCAGAAAATTCCACAGATTCACAACTCTTTGTGTGAAAAGGTGTTTCCTCATCTCCATTCTAAATGACTTACCCCTTATTCTTAAACTGTGGCACCTGCTTCTGGGCTCCCCCAACATCGGAACATGTTTCCTTCCTCTGGCGTGTCGAAACCCCTAACAATATTATGTGTTTCAATAAGATTCCCTCTCACCCTTCTAAACTCCAGAGTATATGAGCCCAGCCGCTCCATTCTCTCAGCATATGACAGTCCCGCCATCCCGGGAATTAACCTCGTGAACCTACGCTGCACTGCCTCAATAGCAAGAATGTCCTTCCTCAAATTAGGGGACCAAAACTGCACACAATACTCCAGGTGTGGTCCCACTAGGGCCCTGTACAACTGCAGAAGTACCTCTTAGCTCCTATACCTTACCAGAACTCCACAAAACTTCTGCTTTTGTTGCTGTTCCATTCGCTCCAACGCCAATTTATTTTGAGTGAGAGATTCCAAGGAAGATTTGATCTCAGCCTTAGATTGGAGTTGTGAAAAAAAACAGAATAATAGAATCAGATACAAACAATGTCATGAAACATGGAAGTGATCACAATTCGATTTATTTTACCTTGTAGATTTCAACAGCTTCATCCACCGGCATGAAGCTGTGAGTCTTGTGTTCCCGCCCAGCTGCACAAATCACACAGATCAGTTTCTTGTCCGTTTCACAAAACAGTTTCAGTTCCTCCTGATGTTTCTCGCAGTTAAATTTACTTTCCTTCCCTTTGAGATTCGGGTTCAGTGTTCGAGCTTTCCCAGCCAGACTCGCCAAGGCCCGACTAACCCTGAGGGTGCGGTCTGTAAACACCTCTCTACATTCCGGGCAGGAGTTTCTATCTTCATGTTCCCATAACTGTGTGATACAGGAGCGGCAGAAGTTGTGGCCGCAGTCTGGTGACACCGGATCGGTGAATAAGTCTAAACAGATGGGACAAATTAGATCTTCCCTTAAACTCTCAAGCTGTTGTTTTGAAGCCATGTTGATTCGTGGCAGTTTCACTTCCGCTTTGCTGCTGAACTCCTGCAGTATCGCAGGAAGATTATTCCCGATGTTGGGGAAGTCCAGAACTAGGGGGTCACAGTTTAAGGATAAGAGGGAAGTCTTTTAGGACCGAGATGAGAAAATTATTTTTTACACAGAGAGTGGTGAATCTGTGGAATTCTCTGCCACAGAAGGTAGTTGAGGCCAGTTCATTGGCTATATTTAAGAGGGAGTTAGATGTGGCCCTTGTGGCTAAATGGATCAGGGGGTATGGAGAGATGGGATACTGAGTTGGATGATCAGTCATAATCATATTGAATGGCGGTGCAGGCTCGAAGGGCCGAATGGCCTCCTCCTGCACCTATTTTCTATGTTAATTCTGTTTTTAATTTGTAAATCAGGGGAGAGCGCGAACGCAGTCCCCCACTACCACAAATTTTGCAGTCGAGTATCCCGCATTTGGGAACATCGCAGGCGTCAGCACACCCGAAGTGCAATGGGATAGCCTCGTCCTGGGAGAACCTTTTTAATTCAAAATAGACTTTATTCAATTGATAAATATATACAATTCCTGAACCATTCAAACAAACAAAATACATCCGACATTTTCGGAGACTATACAAATTTTTCCAGTACAATATTTTTACATTTGTCAAATTTCACCAAACAGTCCCCCACCCGTGCCACTCTGTGGCCCCTGTCCAAGTAATAAATATATACAATGTGTACACAGTGCGGAAATTCCATCTGACATTTTCGTCGGCTATAGAGATTGTTCAATTCAATACCGTTTATGTCTTTTAAGTTCCACAAAAATGTCCCCCACCCGTGCCACTCATGTGGCCCTCTGGTGTGGGATACCTTCCCTTAATTTAATTTGAGGGGCGTCTCCACCATACCGTGCCCCCCATGTCCAGCAGCGGAAGGACCCTAGACTGTGGCCCTCCCCCACCGAGCCTTGGCGTTGGCTGCACCAAGCTTCAGCGAGTCCCTTAGCACGTACTCCTGCAGTCTGCAGTGGGCCAGTCGGCAACATTCCCTGACGGACATCTCGCTCTGCTGGGTGGTGAGCAACGCTCGGGCAGACCAAAGAGCGTCTTTCACCGAGTTGATGACCCTCCAGCAGCACTCGATGTCAGTCTCTGAATGTGTCCCTGGGAACAGTCCGTAAATCACAGAGTCCTCTGTGACGGAGCTGTTCGGGATAAATCGTTCCAGGGACCCTTTCATACCTCTCCAGACTCGTTTTGCAAATCCACACTCTGCAAAGAGGTGGGCAACCGTCTCCTCTCCATAGCAACCGTCCCGGGGGCAGCGTGCGCTGGTAGTGAGGTTCCGACGGTGCAGGAAGGATCTAACCGAGAGGGCTCCCCTCACCGCCAGCCAAGCCAGGTCTTGGTGCTTGTTGGTCAGTTCTGGCGATGAGGCATTTTGCCAGACAAGCTGGGCAGTCTGCTCTGGGAACCACGCCACCGGATCCATCGAGTCCTTTCCCTGCAGTGCCTGCAGGACATTCCGTGCTGACCACTGCCCGATGGACTTGTGGTCAAAGGTGTTGGTCCGGAAGAACCTTTCAACAGACGTCAGATGGGGCGGCAATGTCCAGCTGACTGGCACATTGCGTGGCATCTGCGCCAGGCCCATCCTTCGCAACACCGGGGACAGGTAGAACCTCAGCAGGTAGTGGCACTTAGTGCCCACGTGCCTTGGCTCTACACTCCGCCTGATGCAGCCACACACAAAGGTGGCCATCAGGATGAGGGCGACGTTGGGCACGCTTTTACCCCCGTTGTCTGCCGACTTGTACATGGTGACCCGTCGCACCCGGTCCATCCTCGACCCCCAGATGAACTGGAAGACGGCCCGGGTGATCCCCGTGGCGTAGGAGGGAGGGACAGGCCACACTTGTGCCAAGTACAGCAGACCCGAGAGCACCTCACACCTGATGACCAAATTTTTCCCGGTTATGGAGAGGGAGCGTTGCCTCCACAGCTCCAGCTTCCTCCCCACCTTGGCTATCCGCTCCAGCCAATTCTTGTTACTCGACTCAGCCCCCCCGAACCAGATCCCCAGCACCTTCAAGAAGTCAGGCTTGATGGTGAAGGGGATGGAAGATCGGTCGGGCCAGTTGCCAAAGAGCATGGCCTCGCTCTTCCTGCGGTTCACCCTGGCTCCCGTGGCCGACTCAAACTGGTCACAGATGCAGATCAATCTGCGGACCGACCTTGGATCCGAGTAGAAGACGGCGACATCGTCCATGTACAGGGAGGTCTTGACCTGAATGCCCCCACTGCCTGGCAATGTCACTCCTCTTATGCTCGCATCCTTCCTGATGGACTCGGCAAAAGGTTCAATACAGCAGACAAACAAGACAGGAGAAAGAGGGCAACCCTGCCTGACTCCAGACCTTACAGGGAAACTGTCTGATTCCCACCCATTGATTTGGACTGCACTACGGATGTTGGTGTAGAGCAGTTTGATCCAATTTCGGATTCCCTCCCCAAAACCCATTTTGGAGAGCACGTCCCTCATGTACGTGTGCGATATCCTGTCGAAGGCCTTCTCCTGGTCCAAGCTGACTAGGCAGGCATCCACCCGTCTGTCCTGCACGTAGGCGATGGTATCTCTCAGCAGCGCTAGGCTGTCTGAGATTTTCCTGCCAGGTACAGCACAGGTTTGGTCCGGGTGGATCACCCGTCCCAGAGCAGACTTGACCCGGTTGGCGATGGCCTTAGACAGGATCTTGTAATCTACATTCAACAATGTTATGGGTCTCCAATTCTTTATATCCTTCCTCTCCCCCTTCTGCTTGTAGATTAGGGTGATGCTGCCCTTCCTCATGGAGTCTGACATGCTGCCGGCAAGAAGCATGTCGTTGTACACTTCCAGCAGGTCCGGGCCCACCCAGTCCCACAGAGCCGAATACAACTCGGCCGGTAAGCCATCGCTTCCGGGAGTTTTACTCGAGTCGAAGGAGCGGATGGAGCCAGTCAGCTCCTCTAGGGTCAGTGGTTGGTCCAGACTCTCCCGCTTGCTGTCCTCCAAGACCTCCGTGATAGAGGACAGGAAGTTCTGGGAGGCGGTGCTGTCTGTGGCCTTTCTGTCATACAATTCCGTGTAAAAGGATTTGCAGACCCTCATCATGTCTGTCTGCGAGGATGCTACCGAGCCGTCCTCCTCCCTAAGGTTGTTGATCACAGAGCTCCCCCTGTGAACCTTATGGAAGAAGAAACGTGAGCACGTCTCATCCTGCTCCACATGGCGGACCCTGGATCGGAAGATGATCTTGGAGGATTCAGAGGTAAAGAGCCGAGCTTACCGGTCCTTCAACTCTCTAAGTTCCTCCCTCACATCCACCCCCCTCGACTGCAGAAGGAGCAGTTGTTGCAAATCTGTCTGGAGTTGGCACAATTCCCTCTGACTCTGTCTTGCTCTCTGAACCCCTTTGGCTATGAAGAACCTCTTAATGTTCTCCTTGGTTGCTTCCCACCAGAGTGTCGGGGAGTCAAAGCCCCCAAGTGCCAGGAGAACTCCAGCACCAAGCCCAGGAGGGAGAGTCGATGGAGGAGGAGGGAGAGCAGAATTGGACGAGGGTGAAGCACGGAAAACACCAGAAGGGTCAGCACAAGGAGCAGAGGCCAGAAGGGGTTGGCAAGCCCAAAAAAAACCCCAAAAAACGGTCTCTCTCCCTGACAGAAGGCAGCAACCTCTCCTCGTCGGAGGATGAGGCGAACGGGAAACCCCACAGGAAGAAAACCGGGGAGGAAAGGAGAAGGTCCAGGCCGATGGTCCAGTAGCATCAGGACATCGGGAGCAGAGCAGCGGTCGAGGGGCTCCAGCCCCAGGACATCGGGAGCAGAGCAGCGGTCGAGGGGCTCCAGCCCCAGGACATCGGGAGCAGAACAGCAGCCGTTGGGCCCCAAGCCCTGGAGACCGGGATCATCGCAGCAGTCGATGGGGCCAAGCTCCAGGGCATCGGGAGCAGTGCAGTGGCAGTTGGGCCCCAGCTCCGGGCAACCGCGAGCATTGTAGCGGCCGATGGGCCCCAGCTCCGGGCAACCTGGAGCATTGTAGCGGCCGATGGGCCCCAGCTCCGGGCAACCGAGAGCAGTGCAGCTGCCAATGGGCCCCAGCTCCGGGCAACTGGGAGCAGTAAGTCTGTCACCGAGCCCCAGCCACGAGAGACGGGGGAAGCGGCGCACCCAGAAGGGGGTAAAACAACCCAACGACACCTCGGGTTACGACACGGGAAACCCAACCCGTTGAGGAGGCCGGGTACCTGAGCCCAGGAAAGGTGAGGCAATTCACCGAAGCGGTGGGCATGAGGGAACAGGAAAATGGCCAGTGGCTCTAAAAAAACAATGGAGCTAAAGCTGGCATCCTTAAACGTGCGCAGTGTGAAGAGCACTGCGCGATGTGTTAATGCCTTACAGTACCTGGCCAAGGTCAAGGCAGATGTGACTTTTCTCCAGGAGTGCAGGTTGCCACACCTCCGCTGCTATCGGAGGTGGTCGCGATGGTGGCCCCACGGACTGTCGGTGTGGTCGGGGGGCAATGACTGTCGTGCTTCTGGCCTGGGGAACTTGCTGCGGGGAGGGAACTTCGCCATCACTGAGGTCAGGGAGGTGGTTGCGGGGCGTCTCCTCGTGGTGGATGTTATGTACCGTGGTTCTCCGCTCCGGCTGATTAATGTGTATGCCCCACCCGTGCGGAGCGAGCGGCAGGCCGTTCTCCAGCAGCTCCCAGTGCTGTTGGCCACGTCCCGGCAGCTCGTTCTGGCCGGTGACTTCAACTGCATCATTGATGCGGCTGGACGATCCGGCAGTGCCGACAACAGACTGGACAGCACGTCCAAGTTCCTGATGGAAACGGTCAAAGACGCAAAGCTGCACGACGCCTTCAGCGACCCTGCAGGCGGGTCCCAGCCGCGGTTCACCTGGTCGAGATCGGACGGTTCAGCCCGATCCCGGATAGACTTCGTCTTCACCACGAAGGCCGTCACGGTGAGACACACCGACCTCATGCCGGTGTTCTTCTCTGACCACTGCCTCCTTCAGGCTTCCTGTCACCTACAGGAGGACCGGAAGGCAGGCAGAGGGACGTGGAAGTTAAATGTGAAGCTGTTGATCCCAGAGAACGTTGAGGAGCTAAAGAGGGAACCGCACGTTGGGGAATTCTAGGCTGTCTATTTTTTTATTTCAAAATAGACTTTATTCAATTGATTAATATATACAATTCCTGAACCATTCAAACAAACAAAATTCATCCGACATTTTCGGAGACCATACAATTTTTTTACATTTGTCAAATTTCACCAAACATCCCCCACCCGTGCCACTCTGTGGCCCCTGTCCAAGTAATAAATATAAACAATGTGCACACAGTGCGAAAACTCCATCCGACATCCCCGTCGGCCACAGAGACGGCTCTGTCAACACCGTTCACAAGTCTTCCAAATTCCACTGTCTATGATCATGCTGTCTCCCCTGCCAGGTAAGTCGCTCTCTCCCACCCAACCTCTACCAATACTCTTTCAAGTCAGCACGAGCCAAAATTGCAACATCTTATGCTGCACTTGATTGCCGAGAAAATGAAAAACGACATATTGTCGCCTTTCATTTCTCGTTTCACACCTGATGTTTATCACATTTGACCGTTTTTCCTCGCTGCTCGCTGCATTTGCATTTCTTCCTTAAAAGGAAGCAGCCACATTGCCGAATTGCTGCCGACTTGCAGTTACTGAGCATCGCCTCTGTGTGGCACTGCTCCACCGCCGACGTTTCATTCACCGAAGTTGGATACAAAATGCTGGAGTAACTCAGCTGGTTAACTCAGGCAACATCTCTGGAGAGAAGGAATACTGAGAGTCAGTGGAACGGGAAACGAGATATATCCTCGTCGTGGCTATCCCTCGAGGTCGAGGATGATGGTTCTGTTGTTTTTATGGAGATATAGGCGGTACATAGTGCAAATGAATGAAAGATTCGCAAAAGCGGGAGGAATCACAGAGGGGGCGCAGCGAGAGAGGGTGTTGCAGAACTCTCATTGGAGAGAGGAGGATGTCGCGGCGAATCCAATCCATCGCTCCTGCCCGCTCCGTGCCTCGGCACCCCAACAGGACCCACAGAACCAAGGCCCTTAACGCCACCAGTAACTCGAGGTCACAGACTGTGCAACAGGTCTCATCCTGTTAAAACAAGGAACTTGGTTCTTGGTTCTTGGTCCTCCAAAATATTCCAAATGGAAGTTAAACTGGAGGTGGCGGAAGGTGGACTTCACGGCGACTACGGGAGTCAGTCGTTGACGTTCGCAGTCGCCGAAATAAATCGCAAAGTGGGACAGGCCCTTTAAGCAAATAAAGATTCTTGGAAAAGAAGAGCTACCTTAAATTTTGTTGAGTCGGGTTAGGTAACTAGGGTGTTGGGGGGGGGGAGAATGAATTGCTGTACACATCTGTATTAGTAGCTGGTATCTCAAATTGGATCGAATGCCCTCGTCTGCTCCTAATAGGTCTGGTGTAGGTTTGGTATATCGACCTAACATCCACCACGAGGAGACGCCCCGCAACCACCTCCCTGACCTCAGTGATGGCGAAGTTCCCTCCCCGCAGCAAGCTCCCCAGGCCGGCAGCACGACAGTCATTGCCCCCCGACCACACCGACAGTCCGTGGGGCCACCATCGCGACCACCTCCGATAGCAGCGGAGGTGTGGCAACCGGCACTCCTGGAGAAAAGTCACATCTGCCTTGACCTTGGCCAGGTACTGTAAGGCATTAACACATCGCGCAGTGCTCTTCACACTGCGCACGTTTAAAGATGCCAGTTTGAGCTCCATGAGCTCGAGTATCCCGCATTTGGGGACATCGCAGGCGTCAGCAAAGATCTTATAGCGGAGCAAGATAGACTACTGCTGCGAATTACAATGGCTGACGTGTAGTACGCTACGGAGGGAATCCTGGGCGTTTTTCTCCGCCCATTTTAGTAACCTGATCCTACCGACCCGACCCGACTCGCAATGTAATCTTATAGCAGAGTTATAGGATCTTAGGTGCAATTCTGTTAGTTCTCGCCTCTGTTAATTCTTGTCAAGAATAAAATTTGACTCTGGTAATAGTGTTTTTTTTTTAATGTTTTTTAAATAATTTCTTTTTAAATGGTTCATAGGCTGTGTTTGAGATTTTGTGTAAACCGGAACCTAGCCGACCCGACCAGACTCGCAGGGTAATCAACGTTGCGGGGAAGTTTTTGTGTGTGACATAGGGTTAGATTCATAATTATGTTTGTTCATAATTCTCTTAATTCTTGTTAAAGAAAAAAATGTTTATAAATTTTGCCTCTGGTAATTTTCTTTTTTAATGTTTTTAAAATCAGTTCTTTTGAATGGCTCATATGCTGTGTTGATTTTGTATTACACTTGCACTCTGTAATTCATTCACTAATCACATTAATGTAATCACACTGTTCACATCTGCACTATTTGGGAAAATAATAGCAATATGAAGATTACAGTTGCTCTAGCCCTGAAATGTTACTTAAAGTTTTTGTGCTTATTTTCTTTTTTCTATGGAGTTGTTTCTCCACAATAAACGGGGTCTGGTTTTCCCAATAACCAGAGAGTGGAATGAGATCGGTCTGTAATGGTGGGGCTATCTAATTGTAGAATTTCACAAAATTAAATTTGTTTAAGCAAGATTTATAAATGATGTATAACTTAAGGATGGTTTTATTCAGCGAGCATACAACTGACTAGATTGTGCTGGAAGGAACACACATACGTGAATGTGATATAGATGTATATAATCATGTAACACACAAAATTATATTTATTCTGATTTTTATATCCAATGTTGAACTTTATTTCAGACCAGACAAGGGACATTAAATAATAAACATTGTAACACATTGTAAGCCTCCCCGCAGCTTCACTCTGGTGTTTTGGCCGTGCTGATCCGGGTCAGGCTCCCCCGCACGCTGTGGAAGGAACATAGGCATCTTTTCGCTTTTATTGTGATTTATTTGTCTTTTTAACACGGAATATCTGATAACGACACATTAGCACCACATGGAACCAACATTGCACTAACCCACTCAATTTAATAATTCAAAGGCAAGATCCATAAACAAGCAAGGATAACAACTTTCATTCTGTCATACATGGTGAGATTTTAATGTGAATATCTCATAACGGCACATTAGTAGTATATTGCACCAACCCACTCAATTTTAAATAATTCATAATACTAATCAATGGTCAACACTTCATTTCTGACATTTCATCAATAAATAATTTGACATCATGTACTTTACTTATGCGTCACTTTTAGAACTTTCTTACACTTCCTTTTAATGGTCAGGTCCTGCAGGTCTCTATTCTTCAATTTGAGTCCATAATGTATGCGGACACTGACAAAGATCGCTACAATTCGCACCTTGACTCTCTGGCAGCATAAGTTCATGTCCTTGTATTCCTTAGTATTGTGTATCGCTGTATTTATTAGATTGGAGATGTTGTTCCTGGTCATGTTAGCATTGTCGAATTCTGTGCAGAACACTTTCTCGCACACCTGACAGAATGCGAGAAACTGTTCTGAAGGCACCATCAGGGAGCCGAAGTCTGATGTCGATGTGTCATATGCCTTATGGTGGATGAATATGAGGGCAGGATCAACTAAGGTTGTATCAGGTCGTAGCAGAACCTCTCTGCATATGTGACATTTTGAGATCAGTTCATGTGGGGTGAGGAATCTACGGCAGATGTGGCCTGCGATGTAAGCCAGTGTGTTCTCTTCCGGGAGATCAAGTTACGTGCTGCAAAATACAGTGTTCTGTTGTGCCCTATTGTGATGGGAGATAGATGGAGATGGTTTCTTGACTCTGTCTTTTGTCAGTGTTTGCAGTGATACGAGAAATTTAGCATCGTCAGGTTTACAGTTTGCACTTAGAGATGGCTTTATCAGTTCAGCTACCATGACCATTCTTAAAGCACAGCGAAATTCCTTTGCTGATGGGTTTTCTCGGAATCCGCCCTTTCGCCGAATGGTCCGAATAAATTCTCAACGACATCCTGATTAACCCTGGATGTGAGCATGAAACAAGTGTCTGTATTTTCCTTTATGTGCTGCCACAGCTGTGCAATGCAAGAAATTGCAAGCCGCCATCCTTGGACAAACAATACATTTTTCACTCCAAGCACTTTTAAGCTTTGCAGTACAGGCAGGCATGATTCAAAGAATGACCAATGCGCCGATTTTGCAGACATGGGCCTCCTCAATTTTTTTATTGTCTTGAGACACCTGCCGTTAAATGCATCAAACAGTCCATCTATCATTGCAATGAAATCCGCAGTATAAGCAGCACCCCCAGGCAACCGTCCCATAGTTGTATAGGTTAACATGCCTGCTGACACCGAATGACTGAGCACCTGCGCTGCTTTGTTGACTCACATTTTGGAGAAGCTGTTCAGAGCAAAGTGGGCTCTGGTCAGTTTATGGCCTTTCCTAACGGGAAACTGTGAATCCATTTCATAAAATGCGCGAATATGTGCCCACTTGATATGTTTCTTTCGGCCATCCTCTCCTGTTACCTCAAAAACATACTTCTCCAAATTTGTTCTCGTGTTTGTTAGCAGGTGTGGCGGGTCATGCAGGCAAAAGATCTTGGCTCCCCCGTGGAAGAAGAAAGGATGTGTTGCTGTCACACCCAAGTTGTTGTACAACCGAACATTGCTTGGGCCTTGGTCACAAACCACGGCCTTAGGCTGTAGTCCAATTGCCTTAACCTTATGCAAGCATTCATTGAGTAATGCTTGCAGTTTGTCCGCCCTTGTGCAGTCACGCGTCAGAAAGTAACCCACAAGTGTTTCCATTTCCCAAACAGGCCTCTAACCATGAAAACAAGAGCATGGTTGGCAGGCCGTGACGTCTTCCCTAGCGATCCAAAGTCCTCAAAACCTTCAACTGAATCTTCTGTAATATTGTACGAGAGGCCTGTATGTGGACTCATTTCATCAAAGGAGACTATACAGACTCTATCACTCTCTGCCATGCCTGCTACCCTGTCCTTCCAAAGCGCGAAGATCTTAGTGGGAAATCCTGGTCTTACTTTGACATTACACAACCATCTACGCAGCGATGAAATTGATGGAAGTGTGAATATGCTCTGGTACAGCTGATATGTGCTGGGACTCTTGTGGTAGAGGGACAAGGCAAGTATCTTGTCTGCATAATCCCATCGTCTTCCTCTTGCGCTTCTACGCCCTGGCGCATTCCGCAATTGTGATTCAAAAAAAGACTTTAATGGCTCTTGTAAAAAATCTAAACTGATCAAGCTTTCTGTAGCTCTCCTTCTCGCTGATTTCTTCATCTGTTGCACCCTTTTCTTGAGGCGGAAGGTACGCTGTCTTTCCTTCTTCAGAGCTCTTCTGTGATTTACAACTGGTGTGAATTGAAGAACATTCTCATGAATCTGGTCCGAAGCTAAGCAGTAAGAATGGTCGGCCTGTATGTTGTGTGACACTCTGTGAGTTGCATCTGGTGTGAATTGAAGTCCTTCCTCACGAACCCGGTCCGCAGCTAAGCAGTAACAATGGTCGGCCTGTATGTTGTGTGACACTGCCGAGGGAAAAGAAAATTAGTACGGGCTTAAAAGAGGTATACAAATGAAATGGATTTAGCATATACATGTAAATAAATTTGCATCCACTGGTAATTCTCAATTTAAATCAATGTGAGATACCCAATTCATGTTAAAAAAATAGTAAGTGCTGCTGTCTGCTGCTCCGGTGCCAGTCAGGGTCCCTCTTTGACCGCTCCACTATCACCACGGCTGGTATTCGCATGCCACCGAGTCACACGGTTGGCAAGCGGCGTTCCGGCGTTAGCTCTGGAATGTTCTGAAAGATCTCACACATGAAAATGTTAGTGCCATACATGACATTTCATATTGTGCCACTGACAATTGTATCAGTTAGGATATTACATTGTGATAGATTTTGTAAAAGAGAGAAATTAAATGTTTATTTAAAAACTACTTGCCCCTTTGCTGCTTTGAAGGCTTCGGTGAAGATGGAAGGTTCTCATTATTCCTCTCAAGTATCCTGCGTTGAGTATACAGTTGTTTCGGAGGGTTACGGATGTCAAAGAGCGTTGGAACTGCATCCCAAACTAGCCTGTTCTTGGTCTGCTTGTTGTTAAACTGGCTAGGTTCGAAATGCTCAGAACAAAGACGGCAGTTATGAAGACAAATACGCCGCAGTTCGATGTAGGAGATCATGTCGGCGGGTATTCTGCACCCACTGTTGACATCTGAAATCACAGAAAATATCATGCAGTCAATATGTTCCTATTCTACATTAAATAACAGAGGTAGAAAGAAAAAGCTCTTGAGGGGTGCTATTGGGGAAATGCTCCTGAGAAGAAAATTCGTACGGTGTTGGACAGGCTAGATGCAGGAAGGTTAGTCCCAATGTTGGGGAAGTCCAGAACAAGGGGTCACAGTTTAAGGATAAGGGGAAATCTTTTAGGGCCGAGATGAGAACATTTTTTTTACACACAGTGGTGAATCTGTGGAATTCTCTGCAACAGAAGGTAGTTGAGGCCAGCTCATTAGCTAGATTTAAGAGGTAGAATCAAGAATCAAGAATCAAAGCACTTTATTCGTCCCCGAGGGGCAATTTAAAAGGGCGCATTACAGTAGTTTTTTTTAAAAGGGACACAATCAACAAACATAAGCAGCACGCATACTGCACAATCACACAACACACGCATTTCACAAACACACTGCACAATCACACAACACACACCGCACATCAACATTCAACACATAGGAACAGTTTTTAAAGTGCTTCCTTAGTGCTTCAATTAAAAAGTGCATATAGAAGGTTATTTCATTTCATATGTTCATGAGTCAGTGATCGGCATTAAGAAGCTGGACAGCCCTGGGGATGAAGGTTGCCTTCCTCCTCTGTGTCCGGCAACCCGGACAGCGGAGTCTGCGTCCTGAGGGGAGCCACTCAAACTCAGGAAACAGGATGTGAGAGGGGTCGTGAAGAATCCTGCGTGTTAACTTTACAGACTGTTGGCCGCATAGGGCAGTGAGAGTTCGGACGGGCTGCTCAATGATTTTTGAGCAGACCTTGACCACATTCAACAGGCGGTTTCTGTTTTGCAGGGTGATGGAGTGGAACCAGCTAGTGAAAGAGAAGGTTATTACATTTTCAATGAATGCGTAGTAGAATGTGGTGAGAATGTCTTTGTTAATCCCAAATGACTTCAGCTTCCTGAGTAGGTACTGTCTCTGATGGCACTTTTTAAGGATTTCCTCTGTATTAGAGGAAAACCTTAGCAGGTTGTCGAAGGATGTTCCCAGGTATTTGTATACCTCCACTATCTCCACTGGCTCCTGCTGGATGATAGTGGTGGCTGCCTCAGCCACCTGTCTCTGTTGGCGGGAAAAGGTCACAATCATGTCCTTGGTTTTGCTTATATTTAGCTCAAGACAAGACTTTTCACACCATACTATAAAGTCCTGCAGGGCTGAGCTGTGATGTTGTGTATGGCTGGGAAGCACAGACAGGAGGACTGTGTCATCAGAAAATTTTACAAAATGGCAGTTTGGCTGGGTGGATCTGCAGTCATCAGTGTAGAGAATGAAGAGAAGTGGGGAGACGACACAGCCTTGTGGAGAGCCAGTGAAGGTGAAGAGGGTGTTGGACAAGGTGTGGTTGTTGGTGAGGAAGTCTATAATCCACAAAGTGAGTTGGTGGTTGAGGTGGAAGCGGGTGATGAGCTTCTCAGCCAAAATATGTGGCTGCATGGTGTTGAATGCTGATGAGAAGTCTGCAAACAGAAGTCTGGCTGTGGTCTTGGGGTTTTCCAGATGCTTATGGATGGTGTTTAAGATGAATATTTTTGCGTCATCGACACCCCTGCCAGCCTGGTAAGCAAACTGCAATGGATCCATCATCGAGCCAGTTGCCTTGGTGATGTGTTCCTTGATGATCCTCTCCATGGCCTTCATGACCAGGGAGGTGAGAGCCACCGGTCTAAGGTCATTCAGGACCTTGGTGGTGCCCTTCTTTGGGATGGGAATCACTGTTGAGTTTTTCAACATCGCGGGGACTGTGCTGCTGGTCAAAGAGCCCTGAATTAGATACGGAATGGGAGGGGGAGTCGAAGTGCTGAGCCACATGAGTGCAGTGAGTTTCATGTTAAAATGTGTTTTGGGTGATCTGTCAGTTTTTATTTGCATGACTGACTTGGCAAATGAAATTCCTCGTATGTTGCAAAACATACTTGGGAAATAAAGTGCTATTCTGATTCTGATTCTAAAGAAATTCCTCTTCATCTCTTCTCTAAAGGTACATCCTTTTATTGCTACACCCTCTGGTTCTAGACTCTCCCACTAGTGGAAACATCCTCTCAGAATCCACTGTTTCCAGGCCTTTAACTATCCAGTAGGTTTCAATGAGGTTTCCCCTCATCCTCGTACATTTCCTCTGGACCTAGTGAGACCACACCTGGAGTATTGTGTGCACTTTTGGTCCCCAAATTTGAGGAACGCCATTCTTGCTATTGAGGGAGTGCAGCATAGGTTCACAAGGTTAATTCCTGGGATGGCGGGACTGTCAAATGCTGAGAGAATGGAGCAGCTGGGCATATACTCTGGAGTTTAGAAGGATGAGAGTGGATCTTATTGTAACATATAAGATTATTAAGGGTTTGGACAAGCTAGAGGCAGGAAACATGTTCCCGATGTTGAGGGAGTCCAGAACCAGGGGCTTTAAGAATAAGGGGTAAGCCATTTAGAACGGAGATGAGGAAACACTTTTTCTCACAGTTGTGAGTCTATGGAATTCTCTGCCTCAGGTGGAGGCCGGTTGAATGGATACTTTCAAGAGAGAGCTAGATAGGGCTCAAATATAGTGGAGTCAGGGGATATGGGGAGAAGGCAGGAACGGGGTACTGATTGTGGATGATCAGCCATGATCACAGTGAATGGCGGTGCTGGCTCGAAGGGCCGAATGGCCTACTCCTGTACCTATTGTCTAGTGTCTATTGACTCGGTCGGCCGAAAGGCCTGCCCCATACAACACGATCCCACGTTCTGTGTAACAATCTTATTTAAATAAGAAAGTGTTGTTGAGTGAATTGTGGAAAACAAGCAGAATTACCCTACACACTTTCTTCAGTTTCAGGAGAAGATTTTCCAGTAAAACCTCCCTTCTTTCAGCTCAAGCAGTTTGATAAAAGTTCCCTGCCAACTCATTTCTTAGAACCAGCTCCCCACACACGAGACACTTTCTATACCTGGCCACATCTGCTTTACTATTCCTTTCACCTCACTGAACCTGAGAGAGTGGTCCACCTCTTTGTCTTACTCCACCACTCTCTGCACCCACTCTCAGCTACACCTGGCCTCCTGAAAGCACAGCTTCCTGGAAACACAAGGAGAAACAACTAACGTTACTTTCAAGAGTCGGCAGAAATACAGCACAAACATTTCTCTCCGTTTCACTCCCTCCATCACCTCTGGTGCTCTCTACACATCTTGCCTTCTCAGGTAGACACAAAATGCTGGAGTAACTCAACAGGACAGGCAGCATCTCTAGAAAGAAGGAATGGGTGACGTTTCGGGTGAAGACCCTTCTTATAGACAATAGACAATAGGTGCAGGAGTAGGCCATTCGATGCTTCGGGCCACCACCGCCATTCAATATGATCATGGCTGATCATCCCCAATCAGTACCCCGCTCCTGCCTTCTCCCCATATCCCCTGACTCCCTATCTAGCTCTCTCTTGAAAGTATCCAGAGAACCGACCTCCACCGCCCTCTGAGGCAGAGAATTCCACAGGCTCACTACTCTCTTTCAAGAGAGAGCTAGATAGGGCTCTTAAAAATAGCAGAGTCAGGGGATATGGGAAGAAGGCAGGAATGGGGTACTGATTGGGGCTGATCATATTGAATGGCGGTGATGGCTCGAAGTGTGTGTGTGTGTGTGTGTGTGTGTGTGTGTGTGTGTGTGTGTGTGTGTGTGTGTGTGTGTGTGTGTGTGTGTGTGTGTGTGTGTGTGTGTGTGTGTGTGTGTGTGTGTGTGTGTGTGTGTATGTGCTTTATCATCATTCCTTACAATGCCGTGTACGACAGTGATCGCAACTTCTACTGAAGTGTGGATGGCCGTCGGCTCACTAGAAGCTCATCCGCCCTTTGACGGGTCTTGTTTTTGGTCCTATTGGGGGAGACGGTTTAGTCGCCGACTATCCGACCATGGAGCAGGTAGCACGGGATTACATGGAGCCCGTGGCGTGGGGAACTCCCACTGACCTGACCTGACCTCACACAAAGGGTGGTGGGTATATGGAACAAGCTGAAAGAGGGCGGCACGGTGGCACAGTGGTAGAGTTGCTGCCTCACAGCGCCAGAGACCCGTGTTCGATCCTGAATACGGATGCTGTCTGTACGGAGTTTGTACGTTCTACCCGTGACCTCAAGGGTGTCCTCCGGGCGCTCTGGTTTCCTCTAATGACGTAAAGGTTTTGTAGGTTAATGTGGCTTTTGTAATTTAAATTGTCCCCAGTGTTAGTGTACGGGGATTGCTGGTGGACGCACACTTGGTGGGCCGAATGGCCAGTTGGGGCACGTGCTTGTAGCTCAGTGGCACTCATGTTATGACTCATGCTTTAGTAGTTACGCCCACTTGCTTTTACAGCACTGCTCCCTGCCTGTTTTCCCTTGGAATTAGAGAGACGCGCTAGCAGGCAGTTATCAATGCTTTGTCGTTAATAAAGTCTTTGGACATTTATCATGGTGTAAGTTTTCAGTTATTAATACAGCCGAAACACAACAGTGCTCTAACAACCTTTGAAAGATACTTGGACAGGTACATGGATGGATAGGAAATATTTGGAAATATTGGGCCAAACGCAGGCAGCTGGGATCAGCATCAATGGGGCATGTTGTCCGGCATGGGGAAGTTGGGCCGAAGGGCCTGTGTCTGTGCTGTATGAATCTACGCCCATGGATAGGAAAGGTTTAGCCGGATGTGGGCCAAACGTGGGCAGGTGGGACAGGCGTAGATGGGGCATCCTGGTTGGCATGGGGAAGTTGGGCCGAAGGGCCTGTTTCTGTGCTGGTTGACACTATGGCTCTATGACTTGGTCAACATGGGGAAGTTGGGCCGAATGGCCTGTTTCCGTGCTGTATGATGATGTGACTCTCTGACTCAATGGCCCGAGCAAGTTGGGCCACAGGACCTGTCTCCACTTTAATTAAAACATGCAACCACCTATGCAGGTAGAGAAGAACAAACACCCTCTCATCTCTATGTACCTATGCTAATATTATACTTGTGATCTTTATTCCATGCTACGTGAACAGAACGGCAAACACACACGCAGGCACACACACACCAAATAACACAAGAAAACATATTCAGAGACATATTGTGGCACAGATCTCGAGGCTGAATAGCATCGATCTCTAAGGTGAATGGTGGTTGATAAATCTTAGAACCCACTACAATTTATCATTAGTCAGTACATTCATATTTGATAGAAGCATGAAAAATAGGCGTAGGAGTAGGCAATTCAATATGATCATGGCTGATCATGTAAAATCAGTACCCCGTTCCGGCATTTCCCCCCCATATCCCTTAATTCCTTTAGCACTGAGATCAAATCTAACTCTCTTGAAACCATCCAGTGAATTGGCCTCCACTGCCTTCTGTGGCAGAGTATTCCGCAGATTTACAACTCAGTTGCCTGATAATAGATGGGAAGAAACCGTCCCTGAATCTAGTGTCTTGTACAGTTGTATCAAATCGTGTATTTCATACCTTCACGGACCCAAGCAAATGTGCCAAACACGTTCGTCACCACCCTGCCCATCCCTGGTGCAATTGTCATGGAGCTGTTTGTCTGCATTCCAATGCCTCTCTCATCTGCTAAAAATAACACAGGGCGATACCATTTAGTGTGAAAAATCTGCCCTGGCCTGTTTTACAAATTTGCATCACTTTTATCTGAGTTAAATAAATCAGCTTTTAATCCGCCCATTGGCCCAGTTCATGAAAATCTTGTTCCATCCCAGATAAATATAATCACTCTCCACAATGTCACCATAAAAACGTACAAACATAGACACATAGAAAATAGGTGCAGGAGTAGGCCATTCTGCCCTTCTAGCGAGCACCACCATTCAATATGATGATGGCAGATCATCCAAAATCAGTACCCTATTCCTGCTTTCTCCCCATATCCCTTGATTGCGTTAACCCTAAGAGCAATATCTAACTCTCTCTTGAATACATCCAGTGAATTGGCCTCCACTGCCTTCTGTGGCCGAGAATACCACAGATTCACAACTTTCCGGTGCATATGTTTTTCTGCATCTCAGTCCTAAATGGCCTCCCCCGGATTCTTAAACTATGACCCCTGGTTCTGGACTCCCCCAACATTTTTGCCTGCATCAAACCTATCCAATCCTTTATGAGTTTTATATGTTTCTATAAGATCCTCTCTCATCCTTCTAAATTCCAGTGAGTACAAGCCGAGTCGACTTGCATCCTATCTTCCACTAATCCTAGCCCATCATTTAGCTTGTAACATCACACATATATCCCTTGCATAAGACCGGGATACACTCACACAGACGACAATTACAAAAAAATACACATCCTGCATGTCATAGTCATAGAGTAATAGTCATAAATTAATAGTGTGCAAACGGGCCCTTCAGCCCAACTTGCTCCAGACAAAGAAAGCACATTTCCTCCTTTGTCTTTGTGCAGTGTGGTCACAGGCAGGTTTCATTTCTTACACAAACAGCTTCTATCCTTTAGCAATAGTGATTTTATGCTCTTTCTTCCTCTTTACTTTATGTGCCACATTACTTCTCTGCTGCTCTGTGCCATTTAACTCTACCTAATAGATTCAATATTGTTTCTCTGCAATTCTGCCACAAACTCCTTTTTCCCCAACTTCTTTAATCTCCAAAACTGAGAGCACTTCCACTTCTTATTTCACCACTGAATTCTCTTCATTTCTCTCCCTTTCTCCTTTTTTTAAATCTTCTTACCTCTTTAACAGTTCTTCATTCCATGTTCCTTTCCTTGCTTTCCATTTGCCTCCTATTGGTCAGTTCTAACTTCCAAACTTTAGGTAAGTTTATAACTTACTATTCTCTTTTAAACTACTCAATGCTTCTTCTCTGGGCTCTTCTTCTCAGCTCTGTCTTTCTCTCCTAGCCCTTAACATTTCACACTTTTACACTACCCCTGATTTCACATAAATACATAATATCCTGTCTGATCAAGTCCCCTTTCTTCACAAGGAATGGTCGCCACAGGATAATAACTGCCACATGTGGACACTGCCCACATCTCAACAGTCTTATCCGCCACGGATCTCGCCCTCTGCTCAACGATCTAATCCGCAAACTAACTTCTACATGGATATCGTTCCCTTCCCAACGATCTAATCCACACATGCCTTAGGATTCTTTCCTTACCTAGACAAGCCTGCACTCTTCTCAACAGGTGGTCTCTGTAAAGTCTTATATACATTCTGTACAAAATACTACTTAGCTTAACTATTTTCTACTTACCCTATTGCGCGGACTTCTCGAGCAATCCCCCACGTCTCCTAGACAATTTAGTGCCAGATTATTGGGTCGGAGAGACCTTCTAACTACCTAGGCACTTCTGTGTCCTCAATGGCTTCCCATGAACAACAGGTTATTAGTCCAAATGAAGCGGAAACCGCAATACTTTGTATAGTGGCCACTTTTTTCCCTGTTGTTTCTTGGAACCACAATGAGACTAGGAAGCACCTCTGACTGTCTTTAAATTAATGGTCTCTTACCGACCCTGCTCGCTGCGCCAATTAAGTTGTGGTTTTCCAATGCTCAAATTAATTCAGATCACGTGGAGAATTCTTCAAGAAGTTCAAACTTTATTTGCAAATAAAGGCTGCTATTTCTCCACACATCAAATCACGTGGAGCTTTCTCCCGCGCTCTTCCCAAGACAAAGGATCGTTGCTTTTTATGCCATTATCAAATCAGCATGTACACCCCTGTTACATTTCCATATCCAATCATTTGCTAACATTCCCTTATTTCCAGCCAATCACTCGCTTCCTCTTATGCCCTCCTTTCTAGTACTTTTCCACAATTACCAGTCATAAGTCACATGACCCCTTTATGGCCCCTTGCTAGCCTCGTGGCTTCTCCTTCCTTTGACATGTGCGTTTAACTCCTTTGTTCAGATTTCATTCCAACAAAGTGAAACTCACAAAAAATAGATACTTCCCAGAACCCACTTCTCAAAATACCAAAGATAAAGTGATTACACAATTTGTATATACAAGACATTGTTCCAATTAAACCTATACATCTTGGGAAATAATGTGACTTCTTAAACTACAGATCCAAACACAAAGATCTAATGTAAAATGGAAAAAAACATATATATATCCCTAATTAAAAGACAATATATATCCCAGATGATATTCTTTATAAATCATATTTAAACTAACATTATCTTACGTTACACACTTTAAAATAGGAATATACTCTGTCTTTGCAAACTCACATCTCCTATAGCCAGGATCATAAAACTGTCCCAGGTGACAAACGATAATTGTCTCTTGGCTATCTTACACTTCTCTCCCCCTCCTTGTAGGGATCCCCCCTTCTCTAGGGAGAGACATTCCATTGGGCCTCTTTACGACCTTGCATTCACACTGACAACATTATTGGTACATTTCTACACCACCATCTCTTTCTTAAAGTGTTCAAGAAGGAACTGCAGATGCTGGAAGATCGAAGGTACACAAAAATGCTGGAGAAACTCAGCGGGTGCAGCAGCATCTATGGAGCGAAAAAAATAGGCGACGTTTCGGGCTGAAACCCTTCTTCGGACTTTCTTAAAACCTTAAGCCACCTCAGTTTTTATAAACATAAGCAATCCAACATACAAAGGTCACATACCCCCCACTCCAGGAACTTCTACTCATCTGTTTTCCCTCTTATCTCAACATAAGTGTAATTAAACATAGCTCACAGATCCTGAGATGCCTTGCTATCTAAAACTAATATAAACATTTGTCAGTCGTAAATGCTGAGCCCTTTGCATTACAAAAGGGCTGAGGAATGTGGCCTCATTAAAAAGCATGTGGTCTGTGACTGACCAAATGGCCTGTAACCTGAGAACGGCCACACTAACAAAACTACGTTTAAATACAGATTATATACGATACATTCAATACAGAAAATAATATCTACTATACCTGCAGATCAAAGACTTTGTGTAGTTACATATTTAAAATACTACATTGAGACTACCAAACATCTTACAGGTGTAGAAACTGCATTATTCATCAGCCATAAAGCCACACAAAAAAGTGACAACACAAACAATTTCAAGATGGCTGAAGAAGGTGCTATTGGATGCAGGAATTGATACTGACAAATTTAAACCTCATTCCACCAGGGCGGCGGCAACATTGGCGGCCAAGGATTTGGACGTTCCAATAGACCATATCCTTGCGGCCGCAGGTTGGGAAAATGAAAGGATGTTGCACAAGTATTATCACAAAGAAATTGCAGACCCTGGTGTATTTGGTGGTACTATTTTGAATTCAGTATTAAATGTCTTCTAGAGATTAAAATGGGACATAATGTTTTACCAAAAAATAAACCATTAATTAATTAAACAAGTATGATGGTTTGCATGTTATTGATTGGTTTTCACTCATAGAGTCAAGCAAAATGCAGTGATACGCCGGAACCCAATCTACAGCCTGAAATCACAGAAGCTTTAAATTCTTCACGTAGTCACTCACGTGACTCCGAAGTAATATAATAAGATTAAACGAGAACTTACCAGTTTGAAGTTTGATCTTTATTTTATGAGGAGTTACGTCGAGGGACTACGTGCCCTCCGCTCCCACCCTAATAAGATCAAAGGTAAACCAGCATCTGCAGTTCCTTCTTACACTGCGACCATCCATACACTAGTTGTACCCTACACATGAGGGACATTATGGTGGGCAAATAACACACAAACCTCTACGTCTTTGGAATGTGGTCGGAAACCGCAGCTCCCGGAGAAAACCCACGCGGCCACATTGAGAACGTATCAACTCCGTACAGACAGCAGCCGCAGTCAGCATCGCACCCGCGTGTCTGGTGCTGTAAGGCGGGAACTCTACCGCTACGCCGCTGTGCCACCCAATTGGACTAGACCTTTTTAGGAAGGAACTGCAGATGCTGGTTTAAACCGAAGATAAACGCAAAATGCTGGAGTAACTCAGAGGGACGTGCAGCAATTCTGGAGAGAGGGAATGGGTGACGTTTCGGGTCGAGGTTTCTGAAGACTGGTCTCGGCCAGAAATGTCACCCATTCCCTCTCTCGGGAGATGCTGCCTGTCCCGCTGAGTTACTCCAGCATTTTGTGTCTATCTTTGTACTAGAAGTTTGTTTTTCTTGACGCATTAGGGCCTCCGCCATTCCAACTGAGGCATGTGATGAAATTTCGTTCATTGTGGTGCTGGTTCCCATCACCAGAGTGATGTCGAGCGGGCTGAAGAATTGTGCAGTTTCGCGGCGTTTTCTACCCCAATGATGGTGAGTTTCTGCAACGCGCTGCCAGGGATGGTGGTGGAGGCTGATACGAGACAGGCGGTGAAGAGATTTTTGGATAGGCAACTGTTCATCGCAGTTCTTGTTCAAATGACGATTATTCTTACTTTACTTCACTCTAACTTTATATTTAACCATCGTTTTACACCCCAGTTAGTTTCTTTTTTCTGTCCTGCTCTAAACTGCCCCATAACATTCCCTGCGTTTACATTTATATACCGGTCAGTTTAACATCTCACTAAACCCTCCATGGGTATTTGAGGTCAGGACACGGTCACTGAGAACACGTTCACCCTGAAAACCTATAGTAGACACTCGCGGTACAGAGGGATCACAAGGGATCAGCAACTCCCAATCAGTGGAAGCAGTTTCAAACCAGGAAGTGGCAGGAGTTAAAATGGCTTCTAAAGAGCAGGTCGAGAATTTAACAGAGGAGGCAATTTGTCCCATCTGCCTGGATTTCTTCACCGAACCGGTGTCACTGGAGTGTGGGCACTACTTCTGCCGTTCCTGTATCACACAGAGTTGGGACAGGGAGGAGAGAAACTCCTGCCCGGAATGTAGAGAGGTGTTTACAGACCGCAGCCTCAGGGTTAGTCGGGCCTTGGCGAGAATGTCTGAGAAAGCTCGAACACTGAGCCTGAATACGGAAGAGAAGGAAAGTAAACATCACTGCGAGGAACATCAGGAAGAACTGAAGCTGTTTTGTGAAACTGACAAGAAACTGATCTGTGTGATTTGTGCAGCTGGGCGGGAACACAGAAAACATCGTTTCATGCAGATAGATGAAGCTGTTGAAACCTACAAGGTAAAAGCAAACCGATTACGATCACTTGCTTGAATGTATAGTTGAATGTTTATTGTCTAACCCCCTTTCTCTCTGATTCCCAGGATCAGGTTAAATCATCCATACAATCTCTGACAACAAATAAATCAGCCATCCAGGAAATGGAAGAGCAACAGAAGCAGAAGATTTCCCAAGTCCGGGTGAGGCCTTGCTGTGTGGCATTTCTGATCGTGTTGTGTAGTTTTGTATTTTGGTTAATGCACTACAGCGTAGCGTGGCAGCAGTTAGTTGCGCTGTTTCACTGCTCCGGTGAATTCGGTTCGACCCTGACTTCTGGTATTGTCTACGTGACGCTTCCATGTCCCGTCCCCCCCCCCCCCCCCCGCTCTCTACCCCTCCCCCAGTACAACACTACCCCA
Organism: Amblyraja radiata; assembly: GCF_010909765.2. Lineage (NCBI taxonomy): Eukaryota > Metazoa > Chordata > Chondrichthyes > Rajiformes > Rajidae > Amblyraja > Amblyraja radiata. The sequence continues at coordinate 35,099 of NW_022630596.1, read as the reverse complement.
CCCGCCCAACTCCCTCCATTAGTATAACTCTCCCCTTAACCCCCCCCCGTACAACTCTCCCCTTAACCCCAACTCTTCCCCCCCGCCCCCCCACTTCTTACCCTGGAATTACACTCCCCTACCCCACCCCCTCCCCTGGTACAACTCTGTCCACTCCTCACCACCAAACCTTTCACCTCCCCTGGCACAACTCCCCCCTACCCCTCCCCTGGAACAAGTCTGTCCTCCCACCACCACCACCCACTCCCCAGGCATAACCCTGCCCTCCCTCTCTCACACAACTCTGCCCAACCCCCATGCTTCTTACAGTATAATTTAAGGGTAAACAAGCAAGGAAATTGTATCATTTCAAGGTATTATTATCAACAATTCTCTGCATGGGGGGCGCTGCCTCGTTTTACCACCACCAGGGGCGCTGCCCCCTGGACCCCCATCTCTCTCACTCTTTTTTCAGTTTTTCCCTGTCTCATGCCTGATCACGGGATATGGGGAGAAAGCAGGAACGGGGTACTGATTCTGGTTGTTCAAAAGGGAACTGCAGATGCTGGAATATCGAAGGTACACAAAATTGCTGGGGAAACTCAGCGGGTGCAGCAGCTTCTATGGAGCGAAGGAAATAGGCGACGTTTCGGGCCGAAACCCTTCTTCAGACTTCTGGTTGATCTGATTGAATGGTGGTGCTGGCTCAAAGGGCTGAGTGGTGGTGCTGGCTCAAAGGGCTGAATGGCCTACTCCTGATTCTGGTTGATCGTATTGAATGGTGGTGCTGGCTCAAAGGGCTGAATGGCCTACTCCTGCACCTATTGTCTATGTTTCTATATTCTCCCCGTGACCAGGGTGGGTTCCGCCCACATCCCCCAGACATGTTGGTTTAATTGTTTGCTGTAATGAAGCTGCTGAAGGCGGGTGATCTGGGAGTCGGTGGGAGTTAATGTGGACGTGAGGGCCATTGTGTTTCAGGGAAACGGGAGGAAATGAGATTAATGGGATTATTCTCAGGAACAGCATAGATATCGATGTGCCAAATGGTCACCTTCTACTGAATAACGAAATAGAATACAGAAATATATTCGATCAATCTTCATCTTTCATTTGACAGGAGCAGTCACAAAGCCTCAAGTCTCACGTCACATCTCAGTTTGCTGAACTACACCAGATTCTCGTGAAGAAAGAGCAGCGCATTCTCAGAGACATCAAGGAGGATGAGGAGAAGATTCTAAGTCCAATGGAAAAAAATCTTCACGCCATTCAAGAAAATTTAAACACTATTGAGGAGGAACTCTCAAAGCTGCAGGGGCGAATGGAACAAACAGACAGCGTGTTATTTCTGAAGGTCAGTGGTTATGTTTCAATCTCGTTCAATGAAACTTCAGTCACAACATTGGGAGCGATATATTTGTGCAAATGCAACTTTTATCAATTCCAATATTTATCCAACATCCCCCATACAAACACGCTCTGCTATCTCATAATTCATAGCAGACGAATTAGACCATTCGGCCCATCAAGTCTACTCCGCCATTCAATCATGGCTGATCTTGTTCACCCTGTCAACTCCATACTCCTGCCATCTCCCCAGTGCCTGATGGTCTGCATTTCAGGGTACTTATGGAAGAGTCTCTAGAAATAGTGGACGCATTGGTGATAATTTTCCCATATTCTATAGTTTCAGCATCAGTTGCTGTAGATAGGAAGGAGGGAGAGAGAAAACAGGGAATTATAGACCAGTTACCCTGACATCAGTTATGGGGAAGTTGTGCTGGAGTCAATTATAAAAGATGAAATAGAGGCACATTTGGATAGCAGTAACAGGATCTGTCCGAGTCTGCATGGATATTTACGAAGGGGAAATCATGCCTGACTAATCTTCTGGAATTTTTTGAGGATGTAACTGGGAAAATGGAGATGGGAGAGTCAGTGGATGTAGTGTACCTGCACTTTCAGAAAGCCTTTAAGGTCCCACATGGGAGATTAGTGGGCAAAATTAGAGCACATGATATTGGGTGTAGTGTACTGACATGGACAGTGAATGTGAGTGGAGGGCGAATGAGTGGGAATTAATGGGCACGTGAAATAGAATAGGGTACAAGGAATTGGATTGTGGGAATAGAAAGCAGGGCAATGCAGATTACTTTCACAACATTCCAGTAGCTTTCAGACAAGCCCTGAATTGCCAGGATAATGAAACCTACGGATTAAATGCAAGCAAATGGGAGCGGTGTAGGTCGGTACAGTGGCAAGCATGGGAATTGTGGGCTGAAGGGCCTTTGTCTACACTCCATGTCTCGAGATTGGGTTGCCTATGCGACCTTCCGTTTCGTGAAGATATGCTGGAGAATGACATAATATATTGATCTTCACCTTTCATCTGACAGGATCAGTCACAAAACAACTTTCCTTTCCTTTTATAATCTTTTTATTCATTTTTTTCAAAAACAAAAACAAAAAACAACAAAAAACTAATGATCAACATAACAATGATATTGATACATAGGGTTCAGGGTTACATTAATAACAGGGATAACCTAAATATGAGTCCAGTGTCAAAATACACATTGAGTATAGATATCCCAGTCTCTAGGTTGGTATATCCTTTTTTGCAGAGTTTTATGTTGAGCGATTGTTTCTCCTTTTTTTTCTTTTCTTTCTAGGGTCTATTTCCTTTCTTTACTTCCTTCTCTAACTTCTTCTCTAAGGGGCTTTCTTTTCCCAACACTTTCCTGCTCCTTCATGATTCTTGCTCACTTTCCTTACTTCTTTTATTTCTACCTTTTTTAAAGCTCGAAAAATGAAGTGGTACAACAAATGTAACAAGATATATGTGATGTGTATTACTGTAATTCACTGTACTTCTAATAAAAATAAATTAAAACCCCCCCCAAAAAACAGGGATAACCTAAATATTAGTCCAGTGTCAAAATACACATTGAGTATAGACCTCCCGGCCTCTATGTAAATATAGTTAAGTGTTTAAAAGAAAACTTGTATCTATATAAAAACAAAAAGATAAATAGAAAAAAAAAGTAAAGAGAAAAAAGAGAAAAACAAAACCCCCCTAAACTAGAAAAAAAAAGCAAAACTGAATCTGGGCTGCAAAGAATTTCAACAATTGAAGTCCCTGTTTGTCGTCAAGTCCGTTCCACCATATAAAGCTAAAATAATTATTATAACGGTTGTAGAGGAATCAATTTATGTCGTGTGAAAATGTTGAATAAATCTTCCCCAAGTCCTATCAAATTTAACCAAGGGTTCAACAATGTCACTCCTAATATTTTTCTAAATTTAAACATGATATCGTTTCAGAGTACCAATCGAGTGTGGTCGGAGGATTAGAATCTTTCCATTTAACTAAAATATATCTTCCGACAATTAATGTGGTAAAAGCAATCAGCCGATGAGCCAGAGATCACAACCCAGTTTGCTGAACTGCACCAGATTCTCACTAAAATAGAGCAACGGTTACTCGTTCCTTCTCTCCAGAGATGCTGCCTAACCCGCTGAGTTCCTCCAGCATTTTGTGTCTACCTTTGATTTAAACCAGCATCTGCAGTTCTTTCCTCCACACATATTCTCTCTCTAGTTGTCCCTTTGACCTCAGAGGGAACCATTCTCTCCCGAGTTATTCTTTAGCTATTAATATACTCGTTGTATCTCTGGGGATTCTCTTGTTTGTCGTGACACGTGACTCTGTTTTGTTCTGCTGATTTTCTTTTAATTTACTCCTGCAAGTTTTTATACTGCAAAACAAATTGCTTGATGACAACAACCTGTACCCGACCAGTGCCTCACACCCTTTGTGGTTCCCTCATCCTGATACGTGATCTTATGTTACATTACCATCTGCATCGACCAGACCTGTGATCGCAAATTCCATATTCTAATCACTGAATTTCTGACAGGATTTGCTCCAGGCCACTTTGAATTTTACATTTGTGTTTTGGTATCTGCAGAACCGGTGATACATTCTACATCTACACACAATCTAATCCTTCGTTAATCTTAAATTCCTCCAACCAATCATGGTTAACAGCTTGTTGTTGAGTAACATATGATAAGCATTTTTCGACACTGGGCCTGGACTCGCTGGAGTTTAGAGAAATGAGCGGGGACATCATTTAAACTGACCGAAGAATGAAAGGCTTCACACAATGCTTCAATGTGGAGAGGATGTTTCCACTAGTGGGAGAGTCTGGGGCTAGAGGTCATAGCCTCAGAATTAAAGGACATTCCTTTAGGAAGGAAATGAGGAGAAATTTTAGTCAGAGGATGGTGACTCTGGAATTCTTTGCCACAGGTGGCTCTGGAGGTCAAGTCAGTGGATATTTTTAAGGCAGATATATATAGATTCTTGATTAGTATGGGTGTCAGATGTTATGTGGAGAAGGCAGGAGAATGGGGTTAGGAGGGAGAGATAGGTCAGCCATGATGGAATAGTGGAGTAGTCTTGATGGGCTGAATGGTCCTATCACTTATGACCATATGACATTATTCATCAGCAAATTCACAACACGTCCAGACTTCCCTTTTAAAAAAATTTCAAAATAGACTTTAGTCGGGTAATAAATATATACAATACATGAACCGTGCAAAAAAAATGCATCCGACATTTTCGAAGGCTATACCAATTATTTAATACAGTCTACAAACATTGCCCAAATTTCACAAATTTATCCCCCACTCTTGCCACTCATGTGGCCCACTGGTGTGGGATCCCTTCCCTTATTTTGAGGGCGTCTCCACCACACCCTGCAGATTTTCTTGCACATTGCCTCCTCTGAGTTATAGCATAATTTTCACAAACATTTAACAACCCTCCTGCATTGGTTCCATCAGTGTAATGTCCTCTGTGTGACAATGTGAGCGCGAGTCAGAAAATGGTAATTTTCAACTATGTGAAATAACTTGCGTGAAATTGCTGTTCCCTCAGTCAATTTCTGCTTTATTTATTTCAGGAGGAAGCTGGTCACAAGAGGAGGTAGGACATGCTCTTCAGTTAAACTCTGCACGGATCTGTAAAGTCACATAAACATGTTGATGCGCAGGTTTTAACCGGTTATTTAATATTTGCAGAATTAATGATGAATTCCAGACATTGTCACTGAGAGATGGTGCCATACTGGATGAAAAATTTGATCACCCCTACTGGTTGAACGCAGTGTTGAAAGATATTGTTGTTGCCAATCACCAAGGTAAAACATATGGATTCCTTACTTCTTATGTGGGTGACATATTTAAGTTGTAAATAGATGCAAAGATTGACCATAATATTGAACTGAAGGGGAACTAAAGTTTTATACCAGCACCAATCTCACCTGTTGGGAAGCTTCACAGTCAAGTGGTCAGCTGGAGATGTCAGAACCCTGAACACATCCAACACCGGGAGCACAATACAACCAAGACACAGACTGCTAGATGAACTAAAACATTTTAACCCCATCCGCAGAAACACGCCACGATACGAGTTTGAATTCTACCAGGTAGCCAGCAAAGTAGACGTTGATTTTGAAAACTTGTAGGAATTAGTTGACCAAGATTGTCATAAAATCCACGGGTTCAATCAGAGAAGGATATATGTGCCACTGATCCCGCTTGTACTGTCAGTGACTACTGACTTTGTTTAACTCAGGTCTGCCCCCTGCTGGAGTTACGGACATCATTGTCATTTACTCTCCACTACATTGAGGCATTGTATGAATGAGTCGCGTCAGACAAACTAGTATTGACCTCAGCCAGGAATTTCATCTCGGATGAAAACACCCAGTTACTTGTTCAGTTACTTGTTCAGTTTATATAAAATGGATTTAACTAAACCTAGTTAAAATTAGTCCCAAAATGTTAATCTTCAAGTGGAATTGGTAGTAAAGAAAGCAAAGTCAAGAGGGCTTGTATACAAAACGGGGATGTAATGCTGAGGCTCTATGAGGCGCTGGTAAGGCCACATTTGGAATATTGTGTGCAATTGCAGACACCATAACTGAGGAAGGATGTGCTGGCTCTGGAGAAGGGCCTGAGGAGGTTTACAAGAATGATCCCAGGAATGAGTAGGCTAACCTATGATGAGCTTTTGTTGGCACTGGGCCTGTTCTTGCAGGAGTTTAGAAGAATGTGGGGGGACTGCATTGAAACATACAGAATAGTAAAAGGCTTGGATAGAGTGGATGTGGAGAGGATGTTTCCACTAGTGGGAGAGTTTAGGACTAGAGGTCACAGCCTCAGAATGAAAGAACTTTCCTTTAGGAAGGAGATGAGGATAATTTTTTTTGTTGGATGGTGGTGAATCTGTGAAATTCTTAGTCAGAGAAGGCTGTGGAGCCTAAGTCAGTGGATATTTTTAAGGCAGTGTTAGATAGATTTTTGATTAGTACAGGTGTCAGAGGTTTCAAGGAGAAGGCTGGAGAATGGATTTAGGAGGGAGAAGTAGATCAGCCATTATTGAATGGCGGAGTTCTTGATGGGCCAAATGGCCTAATTCTACTCCTATCACATGATATCTATATTACTAAAAGTAAGATCTTGACCGCTTTTGACACTGCGATGTGATTTCTGAGAAAACGCCGCCACTTACAGCCGTCATTTTTGGCCTCCTCGCTCAGAGCCCCCCTCCGCCAGACTGGACTAGAGGACTTTCCCATCGATGAAAAATCAGAGGAATAGTAATGTTTTTTTTAAAATCGCCATTCTCTCTGCTACCCCTGCTGGTGGGAGAGGGGAGGGGCTATAAAACCGGGAAGTGGTGTGCCTCACTCAGTCTCCGCAAGATGGAGGAAGTGAGAGGGTAATGTCTCTCTGAGCTCTAAATAACACTGAACACATGTCTTCTCAACTGTGAGGGTCCTTAGTGTGATTTGAAAATGAAAATATGGTTGGTTTTAAGTAAAAATGCACTGCAAATGGTTGTTTAGGGGGTTTGGGTTGAAGTAAAAAGGCACTGCAGATGGTTGTTTGGGGGGTTTCGGTTGAAGTAAAAATGCACTGCAAATGGTTGTTTGGAGTTTGGGTTGAAGTAAAAAGGCACTGCAAATGGTTGTTTGGGGGTTTTGGGTTGAAGTAAAAGGCACTGCAAATGGTTGTTTGGGGGGTTTGGGTTGAAGTAAAAGGCACTGCAAATGGTTGTTGGTCTAAACTTGACAACTTCCTGTTTGCACTATATTGATTTTAGATAAAATGCTACCACTTACGGCTGTGATTTTTGGCCATCTTACTCAGTCCCCCTCTGCTCATCAGGTGCAGAGGATTCTTCCCTTCAATGGAAAATAAAAGTGTTATTAATGTTTTAAAAATGTTGAGAATCTCTCTCCTGTCAATCACGCCATGAAGGTCACACCTTTTCTGGTGGGAGGGGGAGGGATTATAAAACCCGGAAGTGTGGCTCAGTCTCTGCATGATGGGGGAGGGAGAGGTCATGACTCTGTCTGAGCTGGGAATCAACTGAACACACTGAATGTCTACTGACCTGTGAGTGTGGTGTTTTGTGTGGTTTTATGGTGGTTTCACCCTGCTTGAAATGGTATGAAACTGCACTTGAATTTGGTGGCCTTGCACCCTGCTTGAAGTGGTATGAACATGCATTTGAATTTGGTGGCCTTGCACCCTGCTTGAAGTGGTTGGAAACTGCACTTGAATTCGGAGGCCTTGCATCTTGTTTGAAGTTGTAGTAAACTGAACCTGAATTTGGTGGCCTTGCACCCTGCTCGAAGAGGTAAGAAACTGCACTCGAATTTGGTGGCCTTGCACCCTGCTCGAAGAGGTAAGAAACTGCACTTGAATTTGGTGGCCTTGCACCCTGCTTGAAATGGTAGGAAAATGGATGTGAATTTGGTGGCCTTGCACTCTGCTTGAAATGGAATTTCAAGGAATAACCATGAGTCAACTGCCAGCCCACCAGCCGTGAGTGAGCTGCCAGCACATCAGGCTTGAGGGACTGAGCTGCCACCCCAAGAATCCATTTGGCCCACAATGTCCATACTAGCCCTCTGGAGACCAGTAGTCATTGCAGCCAACAGCACCCATACCAGCCCTCCGGAAATCCCCCCCACTGTCCACTAATATTGGAATTGGTGGAGAGGTGGAATATTGCGTCAGGGGACCAGCCCTCCCGAGTGAACATGGGACCCAACTTAGTCTAGTTATGACCTTATAAGTATTGAAATGTGGGATCAATGGGGTTACCAGGATTGTTATCACAATTAATGGGCGATCTTCAGAGGGAAATCTGTGCCATAACACTGTCTGAATTGTCAGTGACTGAAGTTTCTGGTGACTCAGTGTTGTCCCCTCTTGGAATCGCTAGGTTCACTGTTATTAACTGTCTATCATGTTGAGGCATTGCTTGAATTAGATTCGTCAGGGAAACTAGCATTCACCTCAGTCTAGGCTTTTTCTCGGTGGAAAACAACAGCAATGTGTCCAGACAAAGATCCTCTTACGCACATACACCTGAAAATTGAGATTTTGTGCCGAATTTCTCCCCGTATCGAAAGTCTTCCAACACAAGCAACATCCCGATGAATCTTTGTAGGAAGGAAGTGCAGGTGTTGGTTTCAATCGAAGATAGACACAAAATGCTGGAGTAACTCAGTGTGTCAGGCAGCATCTCTAGAGAGAAGGAATGGGTGATGTTTCAGGTTGAGACCCTTCTTCAGACTCAATGAATCAATGAATCGGACTCAGACCCGATGAATCTCCTGTGTTCCCTCGCCAGCACAAACACATCCTTCCTTGAGCATGTCGACCTGCACACAATACACCAAGTGAGGCTGACCAGCCTTGATAGCCTTCCACGTGACCCAGAGCACCAACAATTTCCACGTCAGTACAAATGTACTTCACATGCCTACGGCACGGAAAGTGATCGTTAATATATATCATAACCAGCAACAATCCCAGGACAGAACACTGCTGAAGACCACTGCGTACAGATAGCCACTACCATTCCACAACTTTCATTCACAAAACTATCCTGATGCCAATACCCTCTGCCTCCTTAAACCAAGTCAATCTTGGATCCAATTATCCAGGTCATATCGGATATCATATGCCTTCTCTTTCACCACTCGCCCACCATGAGGGAACATGTCCAATGCCCCATGAAAGCCCATATATTGGTTTAGCCTGAGTTGAATGAATTCTGGGTTGCATGTCCAGGATCATTTCCACCCATGAATCTCCTCTCCTTCAGCGACCCTACAATCGCGAGCCTCCACACATTCTGTGTTGCACAAGGGCCATTCAATCCCGACATTTTTCAGCGGTGGAAGCCGCCCCTCCTTCAGTCTCGCCCTCTGCTGCAGAGAACATGAGCAGAAGCACCACAACTGGCATCTGAAATCGCCTCTATTCAGTGTGATGATGATGACTCTGCCCCAGGCCTCAACTCCTCCTGTGTGCCAGTTCCACACTGGCCCCAATTCTCCAATATTACATCCGATATCCTGCCTGCCTTTATAAATCCTTCCTGTTACCACTTATCTCAATCCGCTACTTGATAATCTGATTCCCTCTCCACCACCTAACAGCGAGATCTCACAAAACCCAGCCCAACCGCTCCAAATGCCCACCCGCAATCTCTTCATCGTCCTCTCTCTCTCTCTCTCTCTTTCTCTCTATCTCCTTCTATTTACACACACAATCCACTCCGCCGCCCAACCCGCTCCTGCAATCCACGAGCCACCCCTTTCCTTGGAGTGACATGTGGAGAAAGGTTTGTGTCGTCCATCTCACGTAATTGGGTGAAACCCCGGGCAAGGTTCCAGTTGTCCGCCCGCCTGTGCCCGAGTCTCCCCCCGACCCCCGGGGACTCTCTGATTCTCTGCTTCTCCCCCCAGTCTCCGTCACCCTGGATGTGGAAACAGCGCATGCGCGGCTCGAGGTGTCTGAGGATCGGAAGAGGGTGAGATGGACCCAGACCGAGAGGAGTCTCCCTGACACCGGGAAGAGGTTTACAAACTGGCCGTGTATGCTGGGATCGGAGGGATTCACATCGGGGAGACATTACTGGGAGGTGGAGGTGTCGGGGAGTCGGGACTGGTGGCTGGGGGTCGCCGCAGAGTCTGTGGAGAGGAAGAGACTGATCACACCGAGCCCAGAGACTGGAGTCTGGAGCATCTGGCGGCAGGGTAACACGTTTGTTGCACTCACCTCCCCTCAATCCCCTCTCCCCGCCCGTCCCATCCCCGGGAGGGTGGGAGTTTATCTCAGTTACGAGTCCGGGACAGTTTCATTTTACGACGCGGACACCAAGTCCCATCTCCACACCTTCACTGTGAATAAATTCACAGAGAAACTTTATCCTTACTTCTGGACCAGGACGGAAAACCAATGGCTGAGAATCTGCTCCGGTTCCGCTCCGGGTGTGTAAAAGGGTCGGGTTTGATATATTTGATATATTTACAAAGCTTTTTTTAATTATGGATTAATAATTGGAAAGTAATTGATACTTAAATTTTGGGAAAATACAGCTATACCAACTGTTAAAATGTGGATTAGGAATATGATGGACATAGCACACATTGAAGAAATTAGACTCCGACTAATGGATAAATATGACCAATTCTTAAGGAGTTGGTCTCCTTTCATCGACTTTTTGGAATCATGTGATGCAGCGGTACCGTCAAGATTACTGATTTCAGTTCATGCCGTGGATAGATCTACATCTCCGAATAAAGTTTTGAACTTTTCTCTTTTAAGGGGCCTTCTCTCCTATTTCTACTTTCCACTTTTTCTTTTTTTTATATACACACTTCACGTTTTTCTATTCTCTACCATCTATTTTTCCTCTTTTTCCCCTTTCTATTGTTTTCTTTTTCTTGTCTTGCTTACTTCCTTTTCAAAACATAAAACTAGAGGTTATACATAGAATGGATTACGGTATGACATAGTTGGCACCTAAAATCAGGTTCCACTGTATTGTTTTGTACTGTATTAACTTCTAAAAAAATAAACAAAACAAAACCAAAAAAAAAAAAAAAAGTGTCGGGTCCCGGGACCGGCGTCAGGAGCGGGGCTCAGGGCTCTGGGGCAGAAACCCGGTGGACAACAGGTCGGCGCTGAACGAACGGCTCCCATTTAATACCCAAATTCCGCTTCATGAAACAAACCCCAGTGAGCGCGGAAATAAAACCAGGGGGAATGTAAATTTGGGAAGAGTGAAATAAACAGCAACTGAAATCAGAGCTGTCTGTCTGTCGATCCGTTCATTTTAACGCGTTAACCGCGTCCGGCAACGGAACAGAAATCACTTTTGTGAAAATATAAAGACTGAAACAATCTCCCTTCCCGCGGGTTCAGCAGCAGCCGCGGGCGGCGGGTCCTGAGCTCCGGGCTCCCCCGGGGCCTAAAGTCCACTGTCTCGGATTGAGCAAGAGCCGTCTGGCAAAGTAAATACCCGGTAAAAGTGACCATGTGGTGGTATAAAGAAGAAGGTCAGATGATTTGGAAATTACTAAAGGGGTGGGCGTGGGGGGGGGGGGGGGGGGGGGGGGGGGGGGGGGCAGCTGATGCCGAACACGTGAAGCAGAGGGTTTGTTAATTTTGTGAAAATATTGAATTGTGTACGGTAAAAACGAGACGCTTGTGTGGAGTGGGGGGGTAGAGATACCGGGGGAATGCTGGAGCTATCTAAAGTTGGTTCGTTTTAAAACGGGACTGTCATATGCCGAGAGAATGGAGCGGCTGGGCTTTTATACTCTGGAGTTTAGAAGGATGAGAGGGCATCTTATTGAAACATAAGATTATTTAGTGTTTGGACCTGTTAGAGGCAGGAATCATGTTCCCGATGTTCGGGGAGTCCAGAACCAGGGGCCACAAATTAAGAATAAGAGGTAAGTCGTTTAGAACGGCGATGAGGACACACTATTTCACGCAGAGAGTGGTGAGTCTGTGGAATTCTCTGCCTCAGATGGCGGTGGAGGCTGGATCTCTGGAAATTATCAAGAGAGAGCTAGATAGGGCTCTTAAACACAGCGGAGTCAGGGGATATGGGGAGAAGGCAGGAGCGGGGTACTGATTGTGGATGATCAGCCATGATCACAGTGAATGGCGATGCAGGCTCGAAGGGTCGCATGGTCTACTCCTGCACCTATTGTCTATTGTCTATTATGGTGGAGTCTTGGAATCGTGCGAAGATGTAACACATTTCCAATGTTCACAAACTTCACTGACCAGCAGCGCAACGCACGATATTGATCGAGCACCAATACAAAGGAACTAAAGTAATCCTGAAACTGATTGAATGTAGACTCAAAATGCTGGAGTAACTCAGCGGGTGAGGCAGCATCTCTGGAGAGAAGGAATGAGCGACGTTTCGGGACGTCATTAGAAGATGCTGGATAAAATCGAATGTAGACACAAAATGCTGGAGTAAGTCTTAGAAGGGCCTCGACCGAAAACATCATCCGTTCCTTCTCTCCATAGATGCTGCCTCACCCGCTGAGTTACTCCAGCATTTTGTGTCTACCTTCAATTTTATCCAACATCTGCAGTTCTTTCTTATATCTGAAACTGATTGGTTTGTTGGAACGTTCCTTCTTATCGGTTCCCTCGTATGTATTGATTATTGATTAATAATGGGTGAAATGTAGTATTGGCATGACTGAGATATTTGCAATCGGCTTCAGTCAGGACTATCAGGTGATGCATCCCAGCCTCTCTCGCCTCAAGACTTGAATTCAGTTCTTTGATCCATGATAGAGACAAGTCTCAAGACGATGTTTTATCCGTTCAGTTTTAAGACCAACCATCTCCTGGTAGCCCCGGCATTCCCCCCCTGTCTCCCCACCCAAACCCCACCCAAGTCACACTAGCTTCTCGTTTTCACCGTACAAACAGCTAACAATAGCTTGTTTCCTTTATCATCGGTAAACAATGAGAGAGTACAGAGGAGATTTACTAGAATGTTGCCTGGGTTTCAGCAACTAAGTTACAGAGAAAGGTTGAACAAGTTAGGGCTTTATTCTTTGGAGCGCAGAAGGTTAAGGGGGGACTTGATAGAGGTTTTTAAAATGATGAGAGGGATAGACAGAGTTGACGTGGAAAAGCTTTTCCCACTGAGAGTAGGGAAGATTCAAACAAGGGGACATGACTTGAGAATTAAGGGACTGAAGTTTAGGGGTAACATGAGGGGGAACTTCTTTACTCAGAGAGTGGTAGCTGTGTGGAATGAGCTTCCAGTGAAGGTGGTGGAGGCAGGTTCGTTTTTATCATTTAAAAATAAATTGGATAGTTATATGGATGGGAAAGGAATGGAGGGTTATGGTCTGAGCACAGGTATATGGGACTAGGGGAGAATACGTGTTCGGCACGGACTAGAAGGGTCGAGATGGCCTGTTTCCGTGCTGTAATTGTTATATGGTTATCGGTACTCTTTTCGCATATCTTTCATTCATTGTTCTTTATCTCTCCACATCATCGTCTATATCTCTCGTTTCCCTTATCCCTAAACAGTCTGAAGAAAGGTCTCGACCCGAAACGTCACCCATTCCTTCTCTCCAGAGATGCTGCCTGACCCGCTGTGTTACTCCAACCAATTTTGTCTATCTTCTGTTTAAACCAGCATCTGCAGTTCCTTCCTACACATCTTCATTGTTCATTCACATAAAGCCCAGCGGTATGAATATTGAGTTCTGTAATTACAAGTAACCCTTGCATTCCCTCTCTCTCCATCCCTCCTCCACCATAGACGTCTTGCTAGTTTAGCTGTTTGTATCCCTTCATTATCACCTCTTCCACGGCCAACAATTGACCATTGTGGGCTCCACCTTTCTTGACTCATCGGTGCCGGCTGTGATTTGTTCTGTACGTCTAGTTTCCCTCAACCGACTCTCATTCTAAAGAAATCCCAGTCTAATTCCACTTGTGGGCCCAGTCCAGAACCAGGGAGACCTGATCATATGTTGGAGCCTTAAGTACAGGACCAGACTACTTAAGTACATAGTTACAGCGGTGAAGCCAGCGAGCTTTGTCGAACAAAGGATGTGGAAATCAGAACTGCTTTCACTGGAAGGTGAAACCCTTTCCACCCTGTGTCTGAGGTGTATTTCCCTTAAATCGGCTTGCGTGTGTCCACCCTTTTTCTTTTGTTCGTACTGCTGTCTCGGTGATTAATAACACAAGGTAGGGTCCAGTCCACTTAGGTTGCAGCTTTTCTTCCATCCATGATTTTACAAGATTCACAGTTTCCCCGCTTTCACAGAATGGATTGGAAAGTCGAGATGGGGACTCTGTGCCAGCAGCCCCTTGGTTTTTAATTCTGTAAAAGAACGAGATACTGCCAGTAAATAGTTCCTTAAGAAAACATCACTACCCTCTATGGTGGGTATTCCTTCTATCTTTCACAAATAATAAAGATCTAACTTGTTCAACCTTTCTATTAGTTGCTAATCATCTTAGTTGCTGAAACCCAGTCAACATTCTAATTGATCTCCTCTGTACTCTCTCTATTTTGTTAACCTATTTTCCTATAATTATGCCTATCAAAATTATACACCATACTCCACAATTGACCTCACCAATACCTTGTACAATTTAACATTACAACCCAACTTCTATACACAATGCTCTGAATTATAAAGGCCAACACACCAAAATCTTTCTTTACCATCCTATCTACATGAGATTCCACCTTCAGGGAACTATGCACAGTTATTCCTAGATCCCTCTGTTCAACTTCATTGCTCAATTCACAATCATTTACCATGTACGTCTAATTTGAATTTGTCCTGCCAAGATGTATCACCTCACACTCATCAACATTAAACCCATCTGTCATGTTTCAACCCACTCTTCCAAATGACCTAAATCTCTCTGTACATTTTTAAAATCTACTTCATTATTCACAACACCACCTATCTTAGTATCATCTACATATTTCTTAATCTATCTTACCACACCAACATCCATATTACTGATTCACATGACAAACAACAGTGGATCCAACACACATCCCCGAGGTACCCGTCTAGTCACTGACCTCCAACCTGACAAACATCCATCCACCATTACTCTCTGACATTTCCCATACAGCCACTTTTTAATCCATCTTGCTATTCCTTACTAACCTCTTCTTAACCAACCTTATTTCATTATTCAACCTTGTCAAAGGCCTTACTGAAGCTCACCACTTTAACCTCATCAATTTCCCTAATAACCTTTTTTTTTAAAGAAAAAAATCAAGATTAGTCAAATATCACAATCACAAATCCATGCTAATTCTTCCTAATCCTACCCTATTTATCCAAATCCCTATAATATTGTCTTTAGTATCCTTTCCATTATTTCCCACCACTGATGTCAAACAACGTTCTTGTTAAAACTCTACTCTTCTTTGTCCTCCTGTTCACTTACCTCAGGGCTATTATCTATTCGTACCTGCGGGACAGCCCTCATGTAATTATTGAAATTGTACTAGGTATCTCAACCTTCTAAACGAACATCGGTCGGTGATTTAGAAAACTCATACATACACCTTGTCTTCAGGTTTAAAGGGTCCTTCCTCCTGGTCCATCTCCGACAGCTTTTACTTTACCTGTTCATAAATAGATTTGTATATCATAAATAATTGTTTCATATACTTTTTTAAATTCTATCTTTAACTGTTCCAAACTCGGTCCCTTGTAGGGACTTCTCCATTGTGCCACCTGCTGGTTAGTTAGCATGCAACATTTCTTCAGTGCCAATGGCAGAGCATTACACAAATCTTATTTATATTAACCTTCAATGTTCCATTTATTCTTTTCATCAAATGAAAACAATCCGTTGTCAAAGCTGATTTCTGTAGGCCTACCAAACCTCTTAATTACCTTATTCATCATAAACGACACTACAATGCTCATACCTAAATCGATTCAGACTTACCCTAGACATATCTTCCAGATGCTGTTCCGGCTGCTTTGTCTGCATTTTAATTTAACTTTTTTGACATGTACTTTTTCCCGTTTCACCATACAATTTCCACATATTCCAATCTAGTCTGAACTATATCCTGCCTTTCCCAAGGTCATCATCCACTGTCTTATATTCTGAAGTATTTCTCTCTCTCTCTCTCTTCACTTGTGGAACAAACCAACAAATTGTCCACATCATCAAATACTTTCTAAGGGTATACCTTCCAACTCTGCCTTTATCATCTAATTAAAAAAAAAAAAAAACAATACAATACAATACCTTTTATTTGTCATTCGAACCTCACATGAGGTTCAAATGAAATTTGGTTTCTGCAGCCATACAATAAAAGAACCAAGACACACACCAACATAATTTACACAATCATCCATCACAGTGAGTCTCCTCCTCACTGTGATGGAAGGCAAAGTCTTGTCTCTCCCCTGCTCTCCATTCCTCTCCCGAAGTCGATGTCAAAGCCTCATCCTAGCCTTTCTTGACATCCTCCTTTAAATCCCTTTCTCTCTCTTGGGGACCCCAGTCCTGTTAGGGCTTATCTCCAGATTAATTTCACTCCTGATAGGACTTTTCGAGGAAAAGTTCCCCAAGACATGTATTATTGGCATGTAATTCTCTGGCCCCGCTTGGTTCCGTCATAGGACTCACTTGTGTCAGTTCATCACTTATTTCAGTCTTTTCAACCAGGTCCTTTGTTCATTGACATCGACCGCAGAGACCAACTGTTTGCTGAATCGGGGGTTGGAAATAAATGTCAATCCCACCACCTCCTTCAATTCTGCTTGACTTTAAGAAGAATGACTTCCACCACAATAGTTCATAATATGTTCATCAACTGGTTGCCTTTTATTTCTTGTTCATTTTCAACTCTCCACTTTTTCAGCTGGTTTTCCAGATAGGCTACATTATTTGCCTTTCCTTGTGTATTTCCCCTTTGTTCCTTGGGGTTCACCTTAAGTGGGTAATGACGGCATCCAAGCAGAAGATGGCACTGTGGCCGGTAGACAGGTTGCAGTGACGGCATCCAACCAGAAGATGGCGCTGTGGACGGTAGTCAGGCTGCAGTGACGGCATCCCACCAGAAGATGGTGATGTAGCCGGTAGTCAGGCTGCAGTGACGGCAGCTGACCTGACGGTGGCGCTGTTGCCGGTATATTTGTGAGCGGCGGCCATGTTTGTAGTCTTTATCCGGCTACTGTAACAGTTTACATCATCTATCTTTATCTGCCAGTAAGTGGTTCCCATCACTTTTACCAATGGTGCCTTCAAATCTTCCATGGCCAATAATCGTCCCACGTTCTCCTCCTCCAAAACCCTAATCCATTTCCTCCCCATCAGGGATTTTATTTATTTATTTATTTAGATTATTAATTTTATTTTTTATTTTTTTTAGCCCTCTCAGTTTATGGGTGCCCCAAGGGATAATCCTGTCTCATCCTGTCGTCTCCTACTTATGTCTCTCTGTCTCTCTCTCTCTTTCTGTGTCTCTGTCTCTCTCTCTCTCACTCTGTGTCTGTATCTATCTCTCTGTGTTTCTGTGTCTGTATCTCTCTCTCTGTGTCTGTCTCTCTGTGTGTGTGTGTGTGTGTGTGTGTGTGTGTGTGTGTGTGTGTGTGTGTGTGTGTGTGTGTGTGTGTGTGTGTCTCTCTCTCTCTCTCTCTCTCTCTCTCTCTCTCTCTCTCTCTCTCTCTTTCTGTGTTTCTCATCTTGAATGTCTACCGTAAAACAACAAACCATAAAAGCTGGTCATGTTTCATCAATTAACTTATTTCCAATTATTTCAATCCATATTCACCATTATTTTAAATGTCCAATTCCTAGCACTAGTAACAATTTTCCAAATTAACTTTATTGACAAGAAATCTAAAAGAACATCAAGAAAAGATTAAAAGAAAATCAAAAGCTGATTTTTACAACTTCCCTTTTTCAGGTTACGAGGATACAAAGAGTTAATTTTACAGCATGTTCGCAATCCCCCATGACTTGCAGTATTTTTAACTACAGTGGAAATTCTTGTTTCTGCCATGGGGGGGCGTCTGTGTTCAATTTTATAATTTGTTTATCATAACTTTACTAACGTTTACAATGAGATCTACAAATGCAATAAACAAAATAATTATCACATATATTAACTTCCTCTTTCATTCCAAACCGTTTTTTTACATACAAATCACATTCGTTCCATTCTTACTTCAAATAGATTATTCAATTTTTTTGTCTTTCCCTTCTGTGAAGAGATTAACCCTTGATGGCCATCAACTCCTCCCATGTATAAGTGTTTGGCCCAAGGAATTGATCTAACTTCTTGTCAGACCTAAAGGATCTTCAAGGAGGCTTTTTCATCTCCTTCCTGAAGTTCCTCACTTCGGTACTGGTTAAGGGGACATTAACAAACCCCCTTCCCCCTTGGGGTCCTCTCCTAGGTACCTCCCTCAGGGCTCTAACTTTTCCCGATCTTCTTTCTCTTTCCCTTCCGACCTTTTGACCACCCATCCTGGTGGCCGGGTGATCTTCGTCCACCCCGCCCCTGTCTTCTCTCTTCTCTCTTCCCTGTGTATTTTGGCCCCCTGCGGCACTGCATTTGCCCCAACGGACTATTGCCTTTCCCCTCCCTTTTTCTTAACACTGTGTTCATCATACCTGCCTTACCCGTACAATGTCTTATATTCTTAATAACGTGTTCATCATACCGTGTTCATAATTCTCAATCGCCCAGGAAGTACTGAATAGTCATTTTCCTACCTGGGTTCCGTGCACTGGAATTGCTCGATTGATTTTTCGCGATTTCCAACTACTCCCACTTGTTATCACTTGTTTATCGAGTCTCTGTGTGGTCCGGAAACTACTGCTCAAACAGCTGACGGCAAGCAAGGAGTCTGAGACCGCTGAACTCAGCAGGGTGCACCTTCCCTTCGTCCGTCTACTCCCGTCAGCTGGCCAGAGTATTTGATCCCGGAAACCGAGCCCCCAAAGTTGTGAGATTGAAATTCACAAATGCTCAGAGACAAAGTCAGAGAAACAAGTTTATCTCATTTATTACATTTCTGCGCAGAAAAGGGTGCCCCTCTGTCGTCCCCTAGAGGCACACCGAGGATCGGGATGTCCTCTATCTTTATACATTTCATTTTTCTATTATCACACCCTCATCCCTCCCCATTGAGCTTCTTCCAATCATAACATAAAGCCCAGATTCCCACGAGAACGTCCTGGAACGTCTCCTGACGTCAAGGTTACCTCCTATTACATTCATCGCATGTGCATTTAAATGAAGCATCTTGTCATAGTGGGCGTGAGTACATATTCATATAATCTCATTAGGCCTGCGCAGATCTGTTTGAATTTATGTACTTTCTCCCTTTCACTTACTTCTTTCAAAACTCCTGTTGAAGTATTTCTATTGCTACTTTTTTATCTAGAATTTCTCTCTGTTCTTTATATCGTTACTTTCTATTCTACTAGCAGTCTGGCTTCTGCTGACATCTTATTTCTTTCTAAGTTATATTTCAGTTCTAGTATAAATCAACCATCTCTATTAACCCTTTTCTCAAACCAGCTACCGAGACAGATGTGTACAGCAATTCGTTCTTCCCCCGCACAATTAAAGTATGGAATAATCTCCACCCAACTATAGTTACCCAACCAGATGCAACTAAATTTAAAGTAGCTCTTTCTTCCCAATAACCCTTTCTGGTTTAAGTCCTCCCTGCACCACCTTCAGTTTAAATTCCATTTGGAATATTTTGGAGGACCAAGAAACCAAGAACCAAGAACCAGGATCGTGGGACCAAAATGCAACCAGAACTTGATGAGCAGCCCCTTCAGCTATTGCTAGAGGGGCAGCAACCTCGTTACCGTTGGCAACATCCCATTGTGATGTAATTGTAGCAGTCGGCAGCCAGCTTGAGAGCCCATGATTGCTGCACTGTGAGAGGCAATGAGACATCATCACGGTGAGAAGGCTAGAAGCGGCCTGTGAGAAGGCGCCTTTGGCTGTTTTTAAAATTTCATAGTTTAATAACTTCGGTGAAATATATATATATGGAAATGCGACCGGAAGATGTTTATCGCCACCAGGGGATAAATGTGAGTAGGATGAGTGAAAATGGGAAGGCTGTGGCCTAATGTTTGGAAGAAGATAGTTCACCAGATTCATACACACACACACACGCACACACACACGCACACACGCACGCACGCACACACACACACACACACACACGCACACGCACACGCACACGCACACGCACACGCACACGCACACACACACACACACACACACACACACACACACACACACACACACAAACAAGACAACGACTTTTAATTATATAGAGATTAGAAGAAGGCGGAACCTGAGAATGAGAGACACAAGGACTGGGTAATTATATCCAATGTATATTGAATTTGTTGTTCCTTTCTGAGGTTGTACTTTGCCCCGTTAGTTGATAACGTGTTTGTGAGATATATTGTTTGTGCTCACAATCGCTACTCAGAGACTAAATCGTGGAAACAAGAAATGCTTTATTTGCGAGTCTGCAGAATCGGGTGCCTCTCCAAGTTGAGACACACCGAGCAAAGGAAAAACGTCTTGTTTTATACAATTCAGTATACAGTCTTTATTGATCGGATGCCTCCCCTTCTGACCCCTTCCAATCAGGGTACCGAGGTTCACAATCTTCCAACCCTCCCCTCCGTGCGTCATCAATCATTCTCTCTCCTCCCACATCATACATCGCATGTACATTTAAATTAGGTTCTTTGTCTTGAGGGGCGTAAAGTTAATATTCATTTAACTTATTAAGCATGCGCAGTAGCTGTTGCCCTAACCTACTTAATTGCCTTTGACCTAAAGAATAGCTTCTGTGTTTCAGCTACATTCCTTACCTCATCTTGTTATTCACCAATGTTATCAACAGCTCTGAAGGTCTGACTGTTTGTTGGAATCACAAGGTTGGTGATTCTAACTCCTCGGCCCATCACAAGGTCGGTGACTTCAATCACTCGGCCCCTCACAATGATGGTCGTTTAATCATCTTATCCCTCACAATCCTCCCTTTTTCTTTTGCTACGCATCCTGTATTAAACATCATTCCTAGACTTCCTGCTGTTCCAAAGCTAATAACATTCTTTTTATCTCTCTTTCCTCTGGGTCCTCTCTCGGCCTCATTATCATTATCTTCTGGACGCCCCCTTTCTCCCCCATGGGGACTACAACTGTCTGCATTTGGCTTATACTTCTAGTTATAAGAACCCTGAGACATGGTATACAACAGGGGATAATGATCAATGCAGCTAATGCCCATAAAATCACCAGTCCCACCGCTTTCCACCAGGCTCCTCCTAAGATGTAATCCCACCATCCTGCTCCCATGATTGTGTTCCATCTCTGTAGCGGGACTTGTGCTATTTTTCTGATTCCTTCTGATATATCCATTACTGCTTGCCCGTTGTCATCTATGTTTAGGCAGCAATTAGAGAGGTTGAATTTTCCGCATATTCCTCCCTCTTCGGCTAGTAAGTAGTCTAAGGCCAAACGGTTTTGGTATATCGCTGTTCTCATCTGTGTCTGCTGCTTTGCCAACATCTCAGTGCAGATGCAGTCTGGTTAGTAATTACTTCCAGCACTGCCTGTAGTCTTATGATCCGATTTAACATATACACTGGGGTCCGGTAGCCCCAGGATCCGTCCTGTGCCCAAGTGGCTGGTCCATAATATGAGATGATTCTTGCAGGTGGCCACTCATCATTTTCCCATTTTCCGATGTCCATTCCTCTCTTCGTTCGGTGTAGATCGTCAAAGATGGGTGTTCCTAGCGACCGCCCCTCCTCAGTGGTCAACAAAAAAAACCCTGGTTCTACCAGTCCAATTAAACAAGTCCCACTCCATTTTTCTGGCAATACCGAGTATGCCTTGTGTCCGCATATCCATAGCAGTCCTTCAGGGGCCGGTCCACTAGAGGTAACATTGTCCCATATGTCCAGCAACACTGGGATTCCCTGGTAAGGGTTGTTCCCGGTGCAATTCCATAATCCAGTCGATTCGTTTCCATCAGTCTTCATCCAGATAGTACAGTTTCCTTCATCCTTTACAGTGGGATACCATTGAGGTTCCTCTGGCCACCACACTCGGGATTGATTTGGCCACTGGGTGATGATGCGCTGGCAGGGGCTGCTGCCTACTAGGATGGCATTCTTTGCCCAGGGCCTGGCGATACACTCAGTTCCAAACGGGGTGTGTGTCAGGACCCATTCCTGGGGACTTCGATCTCTTCCCACCGTCAAATTCCACTTTATCAGGTCCCATACCTCAATGATAGATCCTCTCCATGGCCAGCGTGAGCTCATCAGCGGTCCTCCACAAACCCAACAGTTAGTCACATTCAGGATTCTGGCTATCCGGAGGGCCAAGTCCACAAACAGGTTTCTCCCCACTTCCGGGATCTCAATCTGCTGCTTTATTTCATCATACATAGTCTGGTGCAGTTGAGGCTGGGAAGGTGGGGGAGGTTTGTTGACTACTGCTTCTGCTAACTTCCCTATCACTACCTCCTTAATTTTGTCTAATGTTTCCTCCCTGGCTCGGGAAGGGATGCCTAACTGTCCTCTCTTGGTCATGCAGACCCATTTCTCCCCTTTTGGGCAGGTAATGTGCCCAACACTTCCTACATGTCCCTTATTTTCTACTACATAATACCCCCTCCCCCCGTCCTGACAAACAGCTCTAGTCCTTAGGTCGTAGCAATCATCACTTACATGGGAATGATAGGTAAATTATTTGGTTGTTCGCCCTCCATATCTGATAGGATGGTAGCACTTATCACAGTTATTAACACTTCTTATAATGGTTACATACATAGTTAGTAATACTACAACTGCTCCTTTCATGCTGTTAGTTTCATACACTTATTTCTTACTGAAAGTTAATGCCAGGGGCTTATTCCCTGGTTTTACCGTCCACTGATCGTCTTTCTCAGGAACTGACGGCGGGTCAACGGGTCCTTTAACCCGGGTCGCATGTGTCCACCCTTTTTCTTTTGTTCGTACTGCTGTCTCCGTTGCCAGCAATGCCAGGTATGGGCCAGTCCACCGGGGCTGCAGTTTCTCCTCCTTCCAACTTTTAATCAGTACCCAGTCACCGGCCTTTATAGCGTGTATTGGAAAGTCGAGTGGTGGACTTTGTGCCAACAGTCCTTTTATTTTTAATTCTGCAAGGGAACGAGACACTGCCAGTAAATAGTTCCTCAGGAACACATCGCTGCCTTCGAAGGTCGGCGTGCCCTCTACCTTTCCAAGATAGGGCAGCCCAAACAACATTTCGTAGGGAGACACCGCAATATCTTTACGGGGTGCCGTTCGTATTCTTAATAATGCAATTGGTAAACACTTAGTCCAGGGTAGTCTGGTTTCCTCCACTAACTTAGTTATCTGTGTTTTAAGGGTTGCATTCATCCTGTCCACTCGCCCAGAACTCTGGGGGTGCCAGGGTGTATGCAATTTCCAATTTATTCCCAAGGTACTGCAAACCAACAGGTGAACCTTAGAGGCAAAATGTGTTCCTCGGTCGGAATCTATGGATTCGATGACCCCGTATCGGGGAATGATTTGTTCTAATAATATCCGGGTTACTGCCTGAGCGGTGGCATTTATCGTGGGAAATGCTTCCACCCACCTGGTGAAATGGTCTACAACTACTAGGAAGTACTTCCACCTTTGTATTCTTGGAAGTTCTGTAAAATCTACCTGTATTCTCTGGAAGGGTCTTATAGCCAATTGTTGTCCTCCACCAGGGACAGCTCTCATTCCCTTCTTGTTAACCCTCTGACATAACACACAACCGGAGACTGTCTGCTTAGCCAAAGTATAGATACCTCGGCAAGCGTAGGTCCGTAGTTGTGTGTCACACAGGGCCTGCGCTCCCCAATGTGACTGGGACTGCAGTTGTCTCATCAAATCCCGAGTTAATCCTTTGGTTAACATTTGTTTCCCATCCGGCGTCCACCACCTCCCGTCAGTGGAACGCCGAGCCCCTAACTCATTCATTTTATCCTCCTCCTCCTGTGAGAATACAGGTATCTTTCCTACTCCTTCCCTTAATGGTATTAAAGACAACATCCTCACTGTTCTTTCTGTCGCTGCCTTTTTGGCGGCTCTGTCTGCCGCTTCATTTCCCCTTGATTCTAATGAGTTCCCCTTTTGGTGTCCCGCCACATGGACCACCGCTATCCTTTCTGGCAAATGTAATGCTTCCAGTGCCTTCTCAATTAATTGCTCATGTGCCAACTCCTTTCCTCTGGCTGTAATCATCCCCCTTTCTTTCCATATTCTCCCAAACGTGTGCACTACTCCAAATGCATATTTGTTTTAATGGTATAATGCATATTTGGAGTCGGTGTACACCGTTCCTTCCTTCCCCTCCAACAATTCTAACGCCCGTATTAAGGCATACAATTCACATGACTGAGCCGACCAACTACCTGGCAACCTGCCCGCCTCCACTCCTTCAAATCCTTCTCCTCCTATTATGGCATACCCACTATATCTTTTTCCATTTATACAGCGGGAAGAACCGTCTATAAACCACCTTTCTCCCTCTACCAGAGGCTGCCCCTCCAAATCCTCCCTGCTCTTGGTCTGTAGTTCTATAACTTCGCTACAGTAGTGTTCTGGTCTCTGCCCTTCCTGCTCGTCGTCCGCCGAGTATAAAAACTGGGAAGGGTTTAAATTCTTATCGGTCAGAATGGTCAAATCTTCTTTTTCCATAAGTATCACTTCGTACTTTAGGATCCTGGAGTCAGTCAACCACCGGTTGGACTTCTGAGTTAGTATTGTCCGGACCGTGTGGGGAGTAGATACTACCAGGTCACCTCCAAATGTCAATTTTCTACTTTCTTCCACTAATATTGCTGTTGCTGCGACCGCTTGAATACATACAGGCCACCCTCGTGATACCGGATCCAAGAGTTTAGAAAGGAATGCGACTGGCTGTCGCTTCCCTCCTCTCTTTTGTGTCAGTACCCCCAACGCAATTCCATTCTCCGCATTAACAAAGAGATGGAATGGTTGATCGATGGACGGGAGGGTCAGTACCGGTGCGGTGATCAGGCTATTCTTTCGGGGTTTATTCTCCTTTTCCCGTCACTAATCAGGTGTCCTAGATATTTAACCTCCTGTTCTACAAATTGTAGTTTATGTTTGGACACTCTCAATCCCTTTTCCCCCAAAAAGTTTAAGAGGGTTATGGTTGCATCCCTTACTGGCTCTTCTTCTCCGCCTGAGAGTAACAAATCATCTACGTACTGCAATAATTGTGTCCCATAGGTCCTGGGAACATCCTCTAATACTTGTTCTAATATTTACCCGAACACGTTCGGGGATTCAGTAAATCCCTGAGGGAGCACAGTCCATCGATACTGTTGCTTCCTCAGTGTGTCTGGGTTTTCCCATTCGAATGCAAAGAGGTCTCTACTTTCCTCAGCCAGGGGGCAGCTCCAAAAGGCGTCACCTGAAAATACTGCTTGGGTCCTTGAATGGCATCGAGGGGGGAGGTAAAGCGACAGTTGTAGCATTTGTCGCTTTACCAATGGCAGGAAATGCTACACTTGTCGCTTTACCTCCCCCTTTGACTCCATCCAAGGACCCAAGCAGTTGTTCCAGGTGCGGCAGATGTTTACCTGCACCTCCTCCAACCTCATCTATTGCATCCGCTGCACTAGGTGTCAGCTGCTCTACATCGGTGAGACCAAGCGCAGGCTCGGCGATCGCTTCGCCCAACGCCCCCGCTCGGTCCGCAATAACCAACCTGATCTCCCGGTGGCTCAGCACTTCAACTCCCCCTGCCATTCCCAATCCGACCTTTCTGTCCTGGGCCTCCTCCATGGTCAGAGTGAGGCCCACCGTAAATTAGAGGAGCAGCACCTCATATTTCGATTGGGTAGTTTACACCCCAGCGGTATGAACATTGACTTCTCCAATTACAGGTAGTCCCTGCTTTCTCCTCCCCTTCTCACCTCTCCCTCAGCCCACTGTCTCCGCCTCTTCCTTTCTTCTTCCCGCACCCCCCACCCTCACATCAGTGTGAAGAAGGGTCTCGACCCGAAACGTCACCTGTTCCTTCGCTCCATAGATGCTGCCTCACCCGCTGAGTTTCTCCAGTATTTTTGTCTACCTTCGATTTTCCAGCATCTGCAGTTCCTTCTTAAACATGTTCTCCAGAGATGTTGCTAAACCCATTGAGTTATTTTAGTATTTTGTGTCAATTTACAGGGAAAGGAAGCCCTTTTTCGGAGAAGGTTTTTTTTGGTGTAATTGTAAATATTACTGAACAAGATAACGATATTTGTCCATTTGTCGATATGGTCATTTGCTAAATCCAATTCCGATTCTTCTCTTCCCTTTAAGTCTTTTCACCCATTCACTAAGTAGAATGTTGACCCAACAAAACCATAGTGTTGCAAGGTTACGTAGAGTAGCAGCAATTGTGAAAGATAAAATATGAGCCTTGACTATAGTCCACGGAGGGAGCAGGGCTAAAGTACAAATGTGTAAGAAAGAACTGCAGATGCTGGTTTAAATCGAAGGTAGACGCTAAATGCTGGAGTAACTCAGCGGGTGAGGCAGCATCTCTGGAGAGAAGGAATGGGCGATGTTTCGCGTTGAGACCCTTCTTCAGGCTGATGTCAGAGGAGGGGGCGAGACAAAGATAGAATGTAGTCGGAGACAGTAAGACTGGTGGGAGAACTGGGAAGGGGAAGGGGATGGAGAGAGAAAGCAAGGTTTCGCTTGGGTAGTTTATACCCCAGCGGTATGAACATTGAATTCTCTAACTTCTGATAGCCCTTGCTTTCTCTCTCCATCCCATTCCCCTTCTCCCACTAGACTTACTGTCTCCGCCTACATTTTAGCTTGGGTGCTGTCTGTACGGGGTTTGTACGTTCTCCCCGTAACGTGCGTGGGTTTTCGCCGAGATCTTTGGTTTCCTCCCACACTCCAACGACGTACAGGTTAATTAGTTTTGGTAAATGCAAAAATTGTCCCTAATGGGTGTAGGATAGTGTTAATGTGCGGGGATCGCTGGTCCTGCTGGGCCGAAGGGCCTGTTTCCGGGCTGTATCTCCAAACTGAACTAAACGTACAAACTCCGTACAGACAGCACCCGGCTCTCTGGCGCTATAAGCACCGTAAGGCAGCAATTATACCGCTGGTCTTTATAAAAGCTGCAACTACCACCATTTATTAATTGTTAATTAAGGCATTTCCATGATAGAAATGATTTAATTTCAATCATTCATTTAAGGTGCAATGGAGACACTTGAATTTGCGTCTCTGGATGTGCCTCTGGATTCCTCGTTCAGTAACGTCATCTCTGCCTCGCCACCGCACCTGTTGGTGCCACAGATAGGCCCCTGACCCGCTACGTTCGTCCAGCAGTTTGCATCTGCAGTCCCGTGTGTCTCAACGCGCAGCCGTCTCTCATTGAATACCAATTCTGCCCACCGCCGCCCTAATTCCCCTGTTCCTTATCCTCTCACTCTTACCCTGCACCTACACTCACATCACCCATTCCCCCCTCACCCCCTCATCACCCGCACCTATTTCGGAGCACCCGGAATGTCGATGGTGATAACCATATAACCATATAACCATATAACAATTACAGCACGGAAACAGGCCATCTCGGCCCTACAAGTCCGTGCCGAACAATTTTTTTCCCTTAGTCCCACCTGCCTGCACTCATACCATAACCCTCCATTCCCTTCCCAACCATATGCCTATCCAATTTATTCTTAAATGATACCAACGAACCTGCCGCCACCACTTCCACTGGAAGCTCATTCCACACCGCTACCACTGTCTGAGTAAAGAAGTTTCCCCTCATGTTACCCCTAAACCTCTGTCCCTTAATTCTGAAGTCTTGTCCTCTTGTTTGAATCTTCCCTATTCTCAAAGGGAAAAGCTTGATCACATCAACTCTGTCTATCCCTCTCATCATTTTAAAGACCTCTATCAAGTCCCCCCTTAACCTTCTGCGCTCCAGAGAATAAAGACCTAACTTATTCACCCTATCTCTGTAACTTAGTTGTTGAAACCCAGGCAACATTCTAGTAAATCTCCTCTGTACTCTCTCTATTTTGTTGACATCCTTCCTATAATTGGGCGACCAAAATTGTACACCATACTCCAGATTTGGTCTCACCAATGCCTTGTACAATTTTAACATTACATCCCAGCTTCTATACTCAATGCTCTGATTTAGTCACTGGATGTGAAAGTGGATATGAAGTACTAGGCAACGATGCAGAGGAGGTTTACCAGAATTAGGATTTCATTAAGAGAATGGAGAGGTCAGACCGACTATGGAAAGTTTTCTCCGGACCGCCGGAGGTTGAGGGGAGACTTGATGGAAGTCTATCGAATTATGAGAGGGGTGGGCAGGTTACACAATCAGAACCTTTTACTGAGAGGGGAATATTTAATAGTAGAGAGCATAGCGATAGGGTGAGAGGGGCAAAGTTTAAAGGGGATGTGTGAGGCAGGTTTTCTACCCCAATGATGGTGAGTTTCTGGAACGCGCTGCCAGGGATGGTGGTGGAGGCTGATACGAGACAGGCGGTGAAGAGATGTTTGGAGAGGCACGTGAGTATGCAGGTAATTGAAGGATATGGATTATGTTCTAGCAGGTAAGAGTTGGTCTTGGCATCATATTCAGCACAGACACTGTGGGCCGAAGGGCTGCTCCTATGCGTACTGTTCTTTGTTCCATACGGATTGTGTCTTCGCATTGTGTATATTCCGGGATATAACCTGATACTTGAAGAAACCTCCACATCAGCGCTGTAGAATGTATCCTGACTGTTCGCATCATGGCCTGGTGCGGCATTTCCAACGCACACGAGTTGCACTACCGCCTGCACTGGCCATGGATGTGTTTATATTAAATTGTGTTTTGTATTAATGCCTTGTCTTTGGAGCAGTTTTTAATTTTGTTTTTACTAAGTTGCAGGATTTATGTGTAATGTGGTTGTAATTTGCGTTTAATTAATATTGTGTGAAGCACTGAGTATGTGTGCGTGTGATGCTGCTGAAACGGCGATGTGGTTTTCATCGCAGTTGTTCATCGCAGTACTTGTACAGATGACAATAAATCCGACTTGACTTCACTCTAAGTTTATATTTAACCATCGTTTTACACCCCAGTTAGTTTCTTTTTTCTGTCCTGCTCTAAACTGTCCCATAACATTCCCTGTGTTTACATTTATATACCGGTCAGTTTAACATCTCACTAAACCCTCCATGGGTATTTGAGGTCAGGACACGGTCACCTAGAACACGTTCACCCTGAAAACCTACAGCAAATGTGCTGGAGACGGCAGCGTGCGCGGTAGACACTCGCGGTACAGAGGGATCACAAGGGATCACAACATTGCTGGGGAAACTCAGCGGGTGCAGCAGCATCTATGGAGCGAAGGAAATAGGTGACGTTTCGGGCCGAAACCCTTCTGTGTACCTTCGATATTCCAGCATCTGCAGTTCCCTCAATAAGGGTTTCGGCCCGAAACGTCGCCTATTTCCTTCGCTCCATAGATGCTGCTGCACCCGCTGAGTTTCCTCCGCAATTTTGTGTACCTTCGATATTCCAGCATCTGCAGTTCCCTTTTGATCACAAGGGATCAGCAGCTTCCAATCAGTGAAAGCAGTTTCAAAGCAGGAAGTGGCAGGAGTTAAAATGGCTTCTAAAGAGCAGGTCGTGAATTTAACAGAGGAGCTAATTTGTCCCATCTGCCTGGATTTCTTCACCGATCCGGTGTCACTGGAGTGTGGGCACTACTTCTGCCGCTCCTGTATCACACAGAGTTGGGACAGGGAGAAGAGAAACTCCTGCCCGGAATGTAGAGAGGTGTTTACAGACCGCACCCTCAAAGTTAATCGGGCCTTGGCGAGACTGTCTGAGAAAGCTCGAACACTGAGCCTGAATACGGAAGAGAAGGAAAGTAAACTTTACTGCGAGGAACATCAGGACGAACTGAAGCTGTTTTGTGAAACTGACAAGAAACTGATCTGCCTGGTTTGTCGAGATGCGCGGGAACACAAGTCTCACAGCTTCATACCGATTAAAGAAGCTGTTGAAACCTACAAGGTAAAAGCAAACCGACTACGATCACTTGCTTGAAAGTATATTGAATGTTTATTGTCTAACCCCCTTTCTCTGTGATTCCCAGGATCAGGTTAAATCATCCATACAATCTCTGACAACAAATAAATCAGCCATCCAGGAAATGGAAGAGCAACAGAAGCAGAAGATTTCCCAAGTCCGGGTGAGGCCTTGCTGTGTGGCATTTCTGATCGTGTTGTGTAGTTTTGTATTTTGGTTAATGCACTTACAGCGTAGCGTGGCAGCAGTTAGTTGCGCTGTTTCACTGCTCCGGTGAATTCGGTTCGACCCTGACTTCTGGTATTGTCTACGTGACGCTTCCATGTCCCCTTCCCCCCGCTCCCTACCCCTCCCCCAGTACAACACTCCCCTTACCCCACTCCCCCCTCCCGACACACACACTCCCTCCCCTGGTTCAAATCTCCACCCTCGGTACAACTCTGACCAGGGTGGGTTCCGCCCACATCCCCCAGACATGTTGGTTTAATTGTTTGTGTAATGAAGCTGCTGAAGGCGGGTGATCTGTGAGTCGTTGGGAGTTAATGTGGACGTGAGGGCCATTGTGTTTCAGGGAAACGGGAGGAAATGAGATTAATGGGATTATTCTAAGGAACACCATAGATATCGATGTGCCAAATAGTCACCTTCTACTTCACAATGAAATAGAATACAGAAATATATTCGATCAATCTTCACCTTTCATTTGACAGGAGCAGTCACAAAGCCTCAAGTCTCACGTCACATCTCAGTTTGCTGAACTGCACCAGATTCTCGTGAAGAAAGAGCAGCGCATTCTCGGAGAGATCAAGGAGGATGAGGAGAAGATTCTAAGTCCAATGGAGAAAAATCTTCAAGACATTCAAGAGAATTTAAACTCTATTGAGGAGGAACTCTCAAAGCTGCAGGGGCGAATGGAACAAACAGACATCGTGTCATTTTTGAAGGTCAGGGGTTATGTTTCGATCTCGTTCAATGAAACTGCAGTCCCAATATTGGGGGCGATATATTTGTGCAAATGCAACTTTTATCAATTCCTATATTTATCCAACATCCCTCGTACAAACATGCTGTGCTATCTCATAATTCATTGTAGACGAAAAAGACCATTCGGCCCATCAAGTCTACTCCGCCATTCAAGCATAGCTGTTCTTGCTCACATTTTCAACTCCATTCTCCTGCCTTCTCCCCAGGGCCTGATGGTCTGCATCCCAGGGTACTTAAGGAAGTGTCTCTAGAAATCGTGGGCGCATTGGTGATAATTTTCCAATGTTCTATAGTTTCAGGATCAGTTGCTGTAGATAGGAGGGTAGCTCATGTTATCCCTCTTTTTAAGAAAGGAGGGAGAGAGAAAACAGGGAATTATAGACCAGTTAGCCTGACATCAGTTGTGGGGAAGATGCTGGAGTCAATTATAAAAGATGAAATAGAGGCACATTTAGATGGCTGTAACAGGGTCTGTCCGAGTCAGCATGGATATTTACGAAGGGGAAATCATGCCTGGCAAACTTCTGGAATTTTTTGAGGATGTAACTAGGAAAAAGGAGATGGGAGAGTCAGTGGATGTAGTGTACCTGCACTTTCAGAAAGCCTTTAAGGTCCCACATGGGAGGTTAGTGGGCAAAATTAGAGCACATGGTATTAGGGGTAGTGTACTGACATGGACAGTGAATGTGAGTGGATGGCGAATGAGTAGGAATTAATGGGCATGTGAAATAGAATAGGGTACAAGGAATTGGATTGTGGGAATAGAAAGGAGGGTAATGCAGATTACTTTCACAACATTCCAGTAGCTTTCAGACAAGCCCTGAATTGCCAGGATAATGAAAGGTACGGATTAAATGTAAGCAAATGAGAGCGGTGTAGGTAGGTACAGTGGCAAGCATGGGCATTGTGGGCCGAAGGGCCTTGGTCTACACTCCATGTCTCGAGATTGGGTTGCCTATGCGACCTTCCATTTCGTGAAGATATGCAGGAGAATGACATAATATATTGATCTTCACCTTTCATCTGACAGGATCAGTCACACAACAACTTTCAGCCACAGATCACAACCCAGTTTGCTGAACTGCACCAGATTCTCACTAAGAAAGAGCAGCGTTTACTCGTTCCTTCTCTCCAGAGATGCTGCCTAACCCGCTGATTTACTCCAGCATTTTGTGTCTACCTTTGATTTAAACCAGCATCTGCAGTTCTTTCCTCCACACATATTCTCTCTCTGGTTGTCCCTTTGACCTCAGAGGGAACCATTCTCTCCTGAGTTATTCTTTAGCTATTAATATACTTGTTGTATCTCTGGGGATTCTCTTGTTTGTCGTGACTCGTGACTCTGTTTTATTCTGCAGATTTTCTTTTAATTTACTCCTGCAAGTTTTTATACTGCAAAACAAATTGCTTGATGACAACAAGCTGTACCCGACCAGTGCCTCACACCCTTTGTGGTTCCCTCATTCTGATACGTGATCTTATGTTACATTACCATCTGCATCGACCAGACCTGTGACCGCAAATTCCACATTCTGATCACTGAATTTCTGACAGGATTTGCTCCATGCCACTTTGAATTTTACATTTGTGTTTTGGTATCTGAAGAACCGGTGATACATAGATGCTGCCTAACCCGCTGATTTACTCCACATTCTGATCACTGAATTTCTGACAGGATTTGCTCCAGGCCACTTTGAATTTTACATTTGTGTTTTGGTATCTGCAGAACCGGTGATACATTCTCCATCCACACACAATCTAATCCATCGTTAATCTTAAATCCCTCCAACCAATCATGATTAACAGCTTATTGTTGGGTAACATATGATAAGCATTTTTCGACACTGGGCCTGTACTCGCTGGAGTTTAGAGAAATGAGCGGGGACATCATTGAAACTGACTGAAGAATGAAAGGCTTGGATAGAGTGGATGTGGAGAGGATGTTTCCACTAGTTGGAGAGTCTAGGACAAGAGGTCAGAGCTTCAGAATTAAAGGACGTTCCTCGAAGAAGATAAGGAGGAATTTTAGTCAGAGGAAGGTGAATCTGTGGAATTTATTTTCAACAGATGGCTATGGAGGCCAAATCAGTGGATATTTTTAAGGCAGATATATTTCGATTCTAGAATACTACGCGTGTCAGAGGTTAAGGGGACACGACAGGAGAATGGGGAT
Source organism: Amblyraja radiata (assembly GCF_010909765.2). Lineage (NCBI taxonomy): Eukaryota > Metazoa > Chordata > Chondrichthyes > Rajiformes > Rajidae > Amblyraja > Amblyraja radiata. The sequence continues at coordinate 1,899 of NW_022630596.1, read as the reverse complement.
AGGAGGAGAGAGAGAGATGGGTCAGCCATGATTGAATAGTGGAGTAGTCTTGATGGGCCGAATGGTATAATACTGTTCCTATCACTTATGACCTCATGACATTATTCAGCAGAAAATTCAAAACACGTCCAGACTTTCCTGCACATTTCGTCCTCTGAGTTATAGCATAAATGTCACAAAGATTCATCATACCTCCTGCATTGGTTCCATCAACGTAATGTCCTCTGTGTGACAACGTGAGCACGAGTCAGAAAATGGTAATTTTCAACTATGTGAAATAACTTGCGTGAAGTTGCTGTTCCCTCAGTCAATTTCTGCTTTATTTATTTCAGGAGGAAGCTGGTCGCAAGAGGAGGTAGGACATGTTCTTCAATTAAACTCTGCACAGATCTGTAAAGTCACATAAACATGTCGACGCGCAGGTTATAACCGGTTATTTAATATTTGCAGAATTAGTGATGAATTCCAGACATTGTCACTGAGAGATGGTGCCATACTGGATGAAAGATTTGATCACCCCTACTGGTTGAACGCAGTGTTGAAAGATATCGTTGTTGCCAATCACCAAGGTAAAACATATGGATTCCTTACTTCCTATGTGGGTGACATATTTAAGTTGTAAATAGATGCAAAGATTGACTGTAATGATGAACTGAAGGGGAACTAAAGTTTTATACCAGCACCAACCTCACCTGTTGGGAAGCTTCACATTCAAGTGGTCAGCTGGAGATGTCAGAACCCTGAACACATCCAACACAGGAGCACAATACAACCAAGACACAGACTGCTAGATGAACTAAAGCATCTTAACCTCATCCGCAGAAACACGCCACGATACGAGTTTGAATTCTACCAGGTAGCCAGCAAAGTAAACTTGACTTAATTAAATCAGAGATTTTGAAAACTTGTAGGAATTTAATGACCAAGATTGTCATAAAAACCGCGGGTTCCATCAGAGAAGGATATATGTGTCACTGATCCTGCTTGTCCTGTCAGTAACTACTGACTTTGGTTAACTCAGGTCTGCCCCCTGCAGGAGTTACGGACTTCATTGTTATTAACTCTCCACTACATTGAGGCATTGTATGAATGAGTCGCGTCAGACAAACTAGTATTGACCTCAGCCAGGAATTTTGTCTCGGATGAAAACACCCAGTTACTTGTTCAGTTTATATAAAATGGATTTAACTAAATCTAGTTAACATTTGTCCCAAAATGTTAATCTTCAAGTGGAATTGGTAGTAAAGGAAGCAAAGGCAAGAGGGCTTGTATACAAAACGGGGATGTAATGCTGAGGCTCTATGAGGCGCTGGTAAGGCCACATTTGGAATATTGTGTGAAATTGCAGACACTATAACTGAGGAAGGATGTGCTGGCTCTGGAGAAGGGCCTGAGGAGGTTTACAAGAATGATCCCAGGAATGAGTAGGCTAACCTATGATGAGCTTTTGTCGGCACTGGGCCTGTTCTCGCTGGAGTTTAGAAGAATGAGGGGGGACTGCAATGAAACATACAGAATAGTAAAAGGCTTGGATAGAGTGGATGTGGAGAGGACGTTTCCACTAGTGGGAGAGTTTAGGACTAGAGGTCACAGCCTCAGAATTAAAGGACTTTCTTTTAGGAAGGAGATGAGGATACATTTTTTGAGGAAAAATATCCACTGACGTAGGCTCCACAGCCTTCTCTGACAAAGAATTTCACAGATTCACCACCATCTCAGTGGATATTTTTAAGGCAGTGATAGATAGATAGATAGATTTTTGATTAGTACAGGTGTCAGAAGTTTTGAGGAGAAGTTTGGAGAATGGATTTAGGAGGAAGAGGTTGATCAGCCATTATTGAATGGCGGAGTTCTTGATGGGCCGAATGGCCTAATTCTACTCCTATCGTCCTCTCTCCC